>NW_010122332.1:0-1180 GCF_000699245.1 Pterocles gutturalis | reverse complement strand
AAAAAAAAAGGAAAAAAGAAAAAAAGGAACTGTAACCTGGTTTAATGAAAAAAAATACTGTTCTCATGTGGAAGAACTGTTATGAAAGACAGTTAACCAGTGAAGCTGTGGTAGTACTTGTGATATTTTTTTCCAAAGAACTATTTCTGCAGTTTCTTCTTTTTGTAGAGAACTACTAGCTAAGTTTGTAAATTGACCTGGGTAGGCTTTCAGCTCCATTCAAATATACCTAAAAATAGAATGGTAAGCTTAAAATAGTATATAAAATGAAATCCACGACACAAAAATCATGACAATTACTAAAATACCATTTTATCTGGTAAATATCTTGTGATTGGAAGTCATTAGTCACTCTTTTAACACTTCTTCATAGCTTAAGCAAAATCATTTTTTCTTTAAAAACTGTCCATTTATTGATGCTATTACTGGATTGTTCACCACAGGAATGTTTAGTTCACACCTACCTCCAACACTCACATCAGTGGACATTCAGGCAAAGGGGAAAACCTTCAGGGTTCCTGACATCAGAGAAGTCTTGGTCAACCTGTTTAAGCTGATAACACATCCTTTTCAACTATAAAAACACAAAAACGAGAAGTTTAGATATTAACCAAATGGAATCATGTACCTAGATATCATTTTCTATATGGTATGCAGATAATCATATATTAGGACATTGTCTGAAAAACAACTTATGAATCAGGAAGAAGTTTGGCTTTTCTTATAGCTGTTTTATATTTTTTATAACACTATGTACAAGTCAGGACAAAACAATTTTATACCAACATTCCCCTTTCAGGAAATACTACTTCATTATCTATATTCCCCAAGTAAACCAAGGCTGAATCAATGGGCCTGACTTTTTTTTTTTTTTTTTTTTTTCTCAAACCCAATTTTGGAGTGTCAGAGTTGAATCTGTGTATGGGGATATATATACTTTGATATATAATAGAAAGTTTCCAATCATAAATTCTTTCTACACTGGAGTTAATTGTCACCAGTTAAATTGTTCTCTTTCTTTTGTCACATTCTGTGAATCCCCACTTGCTATTTATTGCTTCAGTGTTTTGCAAGCATGAAAATTCTGGGGTTTTCTTCTGGAGTTTTTAAAAGTGGAAAAAAAAAAAAAAAGGATGGGAAGGAAAGAATATACAGGACTTTAGGTCAAATTTTATTTTTG
>NW_010122331.1:0-7067 GCF_000699245.1 Pterocles gutturalis | reverse complement strand
TCCCAGCTGGACCCAGGACAGCCCATCAGCCAAGCTGGTGACACCTTAGGGAAAACATGCTTAAAAAAGGGCAAAAAGCACTCCACAGAAGCTGTGAGAGAGAGGAATGAGAAAAAAAATGTGAAAGAGTCCTGCAGACACCAAGTTCAGACAAGGAGATGGAGGAGGTGCTCCATGGCAGAGACCATGCTGGAGCAGATATCCACCGCAGTTTGTGGAGGAGTTATGCTAGAGAAGATGGATATTTCCTGAAGGAACTTAAGATGGTGGACACCTCAGTCTACAGCAATTTTTCCTGATGGGAACTGTGGTGCATGGAGGATCCATGCTGGAACAGAATTTTTGCTCAGGAACTGCAGGTTGTGGAGAGGAGCCATGTCAGAGCAGGGGAAAATTGTGAGGTGGAAGGAGCATTGACCATAACCCCCCACCTCCCCTCCCTGAAGCCTTCTCTTCTCCAAGGTGAACAACCACGGCTGTCTCGGCCTGTCTTTATACGGGAGGTTCTCCAGCCCTCTGATCATCCTCATAGCCCTCCTCTGGACTTACTCTAATAGGTCCATGTCTTTCCTGTGCTGAGGACTCCGGAGCTGGATGAAGTACTCCAGGAGGGGTCTCATGAGAGCGGAGTAGAGGGGGAGAATCACCTCCCTCAACCTGCTCATCACACTTCTTTTGATGCAGCCCAGGATACGGCTGGCTTTCTGGGCTGCAAGCGCACATTACAAGGTCATGTTCACCTTCTCGTCAACCAACACTCCTGAGTATTTCTCTTCAGGGCTGCTCTCAATCCATTCTCCGCCCAGCTTGTATTTGTACTTGTATTTGTATTCAGGCCTTGAGGCTCTTCACAGGATAACCAGTGCCCTACCTTGTGGTGGGTTAGCCTTGGCACACAGCCAAATGCTCACTCACTCCCCCTTCTCAGCAGTACAGGGAAGAAAATAGGATGAAGAAGACTGTGGGTCAAGATAAAGACAGGGAAATGACTTTGCATTAATGACTGCTGCAGTAGCATAGGCAACAGCTAGCTGAGTGTCTGGCAGGGGTTACGAAGCTGAGTTGCTTGATGTGAAAGATGCATATGGCATTGGAGAGCTACCAGAAGAGGCTTTACCTGGTGCTGTGTGATCTCTGAGATAACACTTGACCCTCTAGATATCCCATCTGATTTGCAATTCATGAATCCACAGTGTGCAGTCAGGTAAGACACACATGATCCTGGGGCATTACCTGACAGTGATACAGAAGACACTGAGGGCAAGGTGGTTATGATCAAAAAAAAAAAAAAAAAAAAAAAGCAGTCAAAATTCCAGAGTTAAAAGTGCATAGCTAACAGACAAACTTGCTGTAAATAGCTAGTAGTTAAAATGATCATTTTCCTTAACTTTGGTCAGTGTTCTACGAATTAAGAGAATAAGATACTCAAGTCTAAAATAAAAAACATTCTAAAGAGATCTAATGACCACATGAATAATGTTTAATTAGCAAACTTATAAAGCTTTTAAAGGTTTGGCATTTCTATTGCAGTTACAAAAAACTGTCATGCACAAAATTGGAACTGTATTGGTTTACTTCTTCTTCCCCCCTTCCAAAACTCAGTCCATTTTGCTGTGCAATACTGGGTTCTCCAGAGTAATCATATTGATTAAATGAGCTCTGCAAGATGAGATCAAGAATTTCCATACTAAAAAAAAATGTATTTGTAGGAAAAACTGATTTAGGTTTCTGAGAGAAAATGACAAATAACAGAGAACAGAGGAGACTACAAAACACTGAAAATAGCCTTTTAAATAAAGCATGACCAAAATAAAAGGTTGTGTCATTTGAAAACCATTAACATCTCACGAATATGCAAGCAAGATAAGACAGTGTTATGAGGTAATCAGATGAGGTAATTGCATATGAGGACAAAGCAACGAGTCAAGAAACATTTTTTCTTGTTGTGCTGCCCTGAAAATTTGCTGGGCGAGGTGTATGAACTGTTTAGGAGGAACCTCATAATTCTGAGTTTGCTCAGTTTACTTTACACAACTAAGTGCAAGTCAGTTTAGATTGCGTTGATGCTTGGCTTCTTGACCAGCAAGGATTTGGACAGAATTTGTCACTATGGAACACCATTATAATTACCCATTTAATAGTGAGGATGCCACAAGTGATTTATTTGGGCCCAAGAATGTCCATCACAAAAGATCTGAGATAATTTTCCATAGCTCATTATAGGATAAGTGATGGTTTGGACTAAATTCAACATCTTTGAAAAAATGCTGGGCTTTGACTACTATGAACACAATAACCTTTCTGTAGAAGCTTGATGGCCTCACAATAGCACTTTTTGTTCAACACTCCTGTGCACAGTTTGGTATTCCCACAGAGACCCTGGGTAGATGAGGGGGGTTTGAGTCCGGGTCACACATTTTAGAATCTTACAACAAAAATTACCGGCAGCTTCATGAAATTCAAAGAGTTCTGTGTTCTGTCTTATTAAATGTTTATCACAGTACTGGTTTTTGCATGAAACCAACTTAGAAAATATTTCTTGATTACCCTTATTCTCACTGTGGGAACACAGATTATATCTGACTTGAAATGAAAGAAACCATTTGTTTGCAGTTACTGATGAAATTTATCTCTTATATTTGCAATGCTAGCACTGTAATTTGTCTCCTGTTGTATACAAGGGATTAATTTTATTTATTATTTGTGAAGCTGGTGTTTTCAGGGCATGCATTAAATTACATGGTGAAATAAACAAAAATATTTGACCAAAAGTTGTATGCGCTGCTAAGTAAAATGCACAAGTAATACTTCTAAATTTTTCAGTCAGTGATAATTTCATATGAAAGCTGTAACAAAAATACTGACAAATCATAGCGAGAAAGAGTAGGGATATTAAAACTGGGATTATACCTATGGCTTTCCAGATAACTTGTAGATTTCAAAATTTCATACATTAAGATAAAATAAGAAAACAAACAAACAAAAAACTTTAGGGGAAGAGCTGAAATATTTCTATCCCTTGTAAAGAAAATTCAGTGACAAGAGTTGTCAAGCACAGCAGGAGCTGGTGTCTCCCTGGGGTCAGGGAGCAGTGCGGGGGTCCCCAGGTAGGTCAGGCAGAACAGGGCCTGTCAGACAGTGCCCGTGCCACCGGCCCAGTAGAGCAGCCAAGGGGCACTGGGGCAGCCTCTGCCCTGGGTACTGGGCACCACTCTCGGGATTGGGATGGGCCACAGCCAGGCCAGGACATCTATTTGCAGGTGGGGCCCTCTCACCAGGCCTCTTGCCAGGCAGGGCAGGAATGTAGGGAGCTGGAGATCAGTCCTGCTGTAGCATTGCTGGGGCAGGGGATAAAATCATAGAATTATTTAGGTTGGAAAAGGCCTTTAAGATCATCAATTCCAGCCATTAACACTGTCAAGTCCATCACTAAACCATGTCCCTAAGCACCACATCTACACATCATTTAAAAACCTCCAGGAACGGTGACTCAAACCACCTCCCTGGGCAGCCTGTTCCAATGCTTGACAACCCCAGGATGATGAACCTGGGGGACTCAAGTGGGGTCCTGGGCCATGGGTAGGATGGGGAGAGTCCTGGGGAAGTCTGGATAAGGACAGCATGCACAGAAATCACAGACTGGTTGAGGTTGGAGGGGACCTCTAGAGGTCATCTTGCTCAATCCTCTGCTCAGGCAGGGTCACCTATAGCAGGTTGCCCTGCACCGTATCCAGATGCTTTTTGAAGATCTCCAAGACCCCCAGTCTGTTCTAGTACTCTGTCACCCTCAGAGCCAAAAAAAATTTCCTGATGTTCAGAGGGAATCTCCTGCATTTCAGTTTGTGCTTATTGCCTTTTGTCCTGTCACTGTGCACCTCTGAAAAAAGCATGGGTCCATCTTTTTACTCCTGCTTTGTCTTTCCTTTTATTCTGAATTCAGAAATTAAAGTTTCATTTGACTTGGAACTAATATTTTTTAACTTGCTTTTTAACATTACTGAACTCAAAGTGATATGATCAGTTGATGTATTGCAATAAACAGGAGCTCGACCATAGGCTTTATTATCTTACATCCTAGTATGTAAAACATGAACCTAGATTATTTTTCTTCTCATTCTTCAGCTTTGGTAGTGAATCAAAATATTTAATTATGCAAACAGCATCACCTTCAAACTCTTTCCAACACCAATGCCACCTTCATTTTTCCTTTCCTTTCATATCTCAGACACTTGCAAAATGTATTACCTGTGCCTGTTGGATATAACTTTTCCTTTTATTCATGATTTTCACACATAGAGCTCCTGATGAGCCTAGTATCATTTTTGTATCACCTCCTCATGTGAAGTCCTTACTTCTCACTACTTTCATCCCACTGACATGTCTTATGAAAAAGATGCTGTCACATTCAAAGCTACCATAATTAGAGAGTTCATATCAGCAAGGGAGATTAAAAGCACTTTTCAAAGTAACACAGAGGAGTCCACATCTCAAAAGGGGAAATGATGAATCTTTCTGATTTTATTTGTAGCATGAAAACACCCATTAAAAAAAACCCCAAAACCCAAAAAGAAGTAGGGAAAATAACAGAAATACTTCACAGCATTATGTATTAAACAAGAAACTATAGTTATTTTTTATACTGTCAGGAAACTTCACTGTGATTTCTTATCTCAGAAGGCAGACTGCTCTATTGGATTTATGTTACAAGGTTTTGTCAGTGGTGGGCCTAAAGGGGTGGCCTCTGTGAGGAGAGGCCAGGGACTGTCCCGTGCTAGACATGGTTCCAGATGACTTCAGCAGACCCACCATGGGACACAGTTGAACCCATCAGCCAAGATGGTGGTGCCTCCTGGAAAATGTATTTCAGAAAGGGCAAAAAATGTTCCACAACAGCTGTGAAAGAGAGAAATCATAAACAAATGTTAAACAATCCTGCAGACACTACAGTCAGAGAAGAAGGATAGGGAGGAGGTGCTCTAGGCACCGGAGCAGAGTTTCCCTTGCAGCCCGTGGAAAAGACATGGTGAAGCAGACTGTCCCCATGCAGCCTGTGGAGAAGACCATGTTGGAAGAGATATACACCTGTAGTCTGTGGAGGACCCCACACCACAGGAGGTGGATGTGCCCTGAGGGAAGCTGAAGCCTGTGAAGACCCCACAGCAGATCAAGTTCCTGGCAGGGACCATGCACATGGAGATGAGCCCACATGGGAGCAGGTTTTCTGGCAGAACCTGTGACCCACACTGCAGCAGTCTATTCCTGAAGGACTGTACCTCATGGAAAGGACCTATGCTGGAGCAATTCTTGAAGAACTGCAGCCCAGGGGAAGGAGGCATGTTGGAGAAGTATGTGAAGGACTGTTTCCTATAAGAGGAATCCCACACTGGAGCAAGGAAAGAATGTAAAGAGGAAAGAGCAGCAGAGGCAAACTGTTTTGCCCACAACAGCCACTCTCCATCCCCCTTGCACCTCTGGAGCGGTGAGGTGGAAGGAAGTAGAGGAATTCGGAATGAGGCTACCTGGGAGAAGAAGGATGCGGATGGAGGAAAGTGGTTTTATTTTTGTCTTTGTTCCTCACCATTCTACTCTATTTTTTATTAGCAATAAATGATATTGTTCTTTCCCAAGTTTAGTCTGTTTTGCCTGTGATGGTAATTGGTAAGTAATCCCCCAGTCTTTATTATGACCCATGAGATTAACATCTTATTTTTCCCTCCCTGTCCTGTTAAGGTGGGTGACTGAGAGAGCAACTGAGTGGAGGTCTGGTAGCCATTCAAGGTCAAACCCACCATAGCTACCAACCTACTCACCTGAAAAATTATTTCTTTTCCTGGGATACCCAGAACACTTATTTTTTTGGGGAAGGGAAAAACACCAAAACACTTTTTTTTTTGGGGGAAAAAAAAAAAAAAAAAAAAAAAAAAAAGATTTTCATGGTTCTCATACCAAATACTTCACACATCTCAAAGCCAGACTTAAAAATTCTTGTTATTATTACTGTTTACTTCAGAGTAAATTGTGATTTTTCTTTTTCTTTTTTAGTCAGAAATTAGATCCTTAGCACAAACTAGTTAGTTGACCGGACACACAGCTACTCTAGTATGAGATATCACTGTGTTTAGTCTTTAAGATCTGATGGTCAGTGAACAGAGATAAGATTTATTTAGAAACAGACCATTCAGCTCCCTAAGATGAAGAGCACATCTTCACTCATATTAAATTAGCGAAATGGTATTTTGCAAAAGATATAAGGATGATGGTTTACTTCATTTCAAGACTTTACTAACCAAAGGGGAAAATGAAAGAGAAGAAGCTGGTAAGGATGTTCCCCAGTAGTAGTTATAAGTAGAAATTGGTAAATGTGAACTACTTCAAATTTGCTTTCAATGTTCAATTGATAAAAAAATTTCCTGATCATCTATGAACTATTTAAATCAAAGTGAGTGTAAGAACCTGGGCTTTAGTTTTCATGTTTAGATTTTTTTCCCACTCCTACATAAATGTCCTTCAGTTACACAAAAATACCTTAACCGTCACATTTTTCCATCAAAGCTTTAATATCTTGCACTTTCAGAAGTTCTCCAGGAAATTGGAGAAATCTAAGAGGTTCAATTCCTAATGTGTCATAAACAATACAGACTCTTTCATACCATTTGTAAGCTTAAAGACCTGTCAAGTTTCAAACCAGTTTTAATTTAGTCTGAAAATGTATTTCCCATCGAGACTCTGAAGTTAGTCTAAGAAGCCAACATACTCCAATATTTTTGAACAGTTTTATACAATGTAGAAAAATGAAACTGACTTTAAAAATTAAAGTCTTTGTCCTTCTATGATTTTCAAAGAACACTAGATATTAAGGAAGACAAGAAACCTCAGCAGTTTAAGACAGGTTGTAAATTCTATGCTTATTTAAAAGTCAGTGTTTTATAAATTGTTCATAGCTGAACCTCAGTGCTATGTCTGGAATTTTTCAAGTCCCAGGCTGAGGAACATTTTTGTGTTGGCAACGTGAAACTAGTGTGTCAATTTAAGATTAAAATATATATATATATATATAAAAATCACAT
>NW_010122330.1:96008-102086 GCF_000699245.1 Pterocles gutturalis | reverse complement strand
ACTATTATTATCAATATTATTGTAGTTTATATTGTATAAATATAAATAATATCGAATATAACTATAAATTGTTCTTATCTCCACCCACGGGTCTCTTTCCCCTGGACCCCTTTAATTCCTTAATTCCAGGAGTGGAGACGGTGAGCAAGCGGCTGTTGTGGTGTTTGGCCACCAGTCAGGGGTTCAAAACCACACCACCATCCTTTTCAAGGAACCAGGTAAGATTTTGTTTACATCAACTACATCTCCTTTAAGACTTGTTCCAGAGGTGAAGGAGTCTTTATATATATATATATACACACACACATTCCTAGTTCATCACTAAGTATCTCAGCACAAAATTCAATTCAAATTCAAACAAATGTCCTAACTAGTCATAACTGTGTCTTACGGTTCATTGCTCTAATTACAATGTATATGCCAAGAATATTTTGCAATGATTACTCAAGACCATTAGCATAGAAGGGTTCTTGGTTGATGAGCGTTAGGCTGCCACTTAGGGATTCAGATGATATTGGTGGTCTGACTCATACTTGTCAGTGATTTAAATAAAGCAGAAACTTCTAGACATTACAGTACACACAAGATAAAAATTTCCATTCTTGAACCAAGCATATCTTAAGCACCTGCCTTTTTTTATCTAGCTGGGTGACAAGTGGCACCTTTTCAAATAAGATCTCTAAATACTGCACAATTACTTATCTTGGTGTATTTCCTTTTGGCAAATTTCTGGACACAAAGGACAAGCAAATGAGATGACTAAAGCTCCCATTATTGCAGATATCTCCAGTGGAGAACATGATGATTCATAGAGAACAAAAAGAAGGGTGCATGGGAATACACAGATTTTCATTTAATTTAGGAATAAAAAAATTGTTCCATCAGTAATACCTCCAGAGCAGTGATGGAAACACTTGTGGTCGATTGTCCGTTAGAAACCAAGTATCTTCTCAGGGGGAGGAGGAAGCTTTCCAAACAATGACCGTATTTGCAAAGGATTGGAGCTTTCTTGGCAGGGCTATAGATAAAAATCTACATAACACCTTTCCTCCATAGGACAATTGCCATCATTCCTCTGCCTTCTGCATTATTCACCCCCGCACAAGAAAAGACAGGACTTGAACTAGAAAATATTGAAAATGTTAAGTGCTGTAAGTACAATTAGTCAGTGGCTCTCAAAAAACAGCTTATTCAACATTTGCAACTAAAGATCAGATTAAGCTGTATAGAAATTCTTAATACTTTGGTTGCAAACAATTGCGTAAGGTATTTAAAATACTTAAATTGCTTTCCTGTCAATGTTTCCCATAAATTGCTGGTTGCTGTGACTAAGAAGAAATGCGAGAACTCATGATGCTCCCATTCTATAACTGAAGTTTCTTCCATACTCACTTTACACTGCAATTATATTTCCTTTGCACAACTGTTATTTATTTTATACTTGTTTGTAAGAAATGATTCTCATTTTGGCAGTGGTCAGACGCAGAGAAAAAAATGCGAAACATCAGAGTCTGGTTTATTGTTCTGTTTTTCCTCAAAGCAAGCAGAAAGAGGTTACCAATTTGAGCCGCCTAGATAAGAGGCATTGTCAGGCAGGATTTCCAGCTAGTTAGGGGTAGGGAATAGCAGCCGATAAAGGAAGTGTAAATATTATATTTTTCCTATTTTCTGAAATGTTACCCATTTCAGAGACGACATGATTACAGCAAAATAACTCATTTTCCCATTACACGCAAAAAAGCGATACAGGATGTACAAGGAGATAGTGGAATTGTTGCAGCCATGGGCTAACGTTTGGTTTTGCTCTCTTTTATTGCAGAGGGACAGGGAATCAGAATAATCAAAAACGAGTTTTTAATCAAACCTAACAGCTTAGTAGTGCCTTTTAAACAAAGAGTGAATTTGTCATTTGCTATCCTGACTATGTTTTGGGTACTTATTAACTCTTTGCACAGTGATAGCCAGAACTACATATTTTTAATATACTCTTCTTGCCAGTACAAAGACTAAAGATTCAAAAATCCAGAAGAAAATATTTTTCAAATAAATGTTTGCTTTTTCACAGAATAACACCTTTGTTTTATTAAGCATAACTATATCAAAGGAAACTGACATCTATTGCTAAGATACATTCCGTTCATCCCACATTTCTTCAGAAGACTTTTCTATATCCTAGTTTAGTACAGGCACATCTAACATGGACACCCCACATCTTCACTAGGGTCTTAAAGGAAATCAAACATCCTACTGTACTTTGGAAATCACCTTCCTAAACACATCTGCTACTGTTTCCAGCCTTTGCAGGTGGCCTGGATCACTGTCGAGCTCCTCGGGGGTGCTGGGAGTGGACATGGTGGCAAGAAGCAGAGGAAGCAGCCTGTGGAGGGGACATGGGGGAGTGGGACCCATGTGTGCACACCCCACCCTTCTGGCTGCACCCTCAGGAGACTCAGGTCTGGCTGGTTCCCCAGGGAGGACCTCCAGTATCACAGAATCACGGAATGTTAGAGACTGGAAGGGACCTCGAAAGATCATCTAGTCCAATCCCCCTGCCGGAGCAGGACACCTAGATCAGATCACACAGGAACACATCCAGGCGGGCTTTGAATGTCTCCAGAGAAGGAGACTCCACACCCCCTCTGGGTAGCCTGTTCCAGTGCTCTGTCACCCTCACCGTGAAGAAGTTTTTTCTCATATTCAAGCGGAACCTCCTATGTTCCAGCTTGAACCCATTGCCCCTTGTCCTATCACTGGATGTCACAGAGAAGAGCCTGGCTCCATCCTCCTGTCACTCACCCTTTAGGTATTTATAAACATTGATGAGGTCACCCCTCAGTCTCCTCTTTTCCAGGCTAAAGAGACCCAGCTCCCTCAGCCTTTCCTCATAAGGGAGATGCTCCATTCCCTTCATCATCTTTGTGGCTCTGCGCTGGACTCTCTCCAGCAGTTCTCTGTCCCTCTTGAACTGAGGGGCCCAGAACTGGACACAATATTCCAGATGCGGTCTCACCAGGGCAGAGTAGAGGGGGAGGAGAACCTCTCTCGACCTACTGACCACTCCCCTTCTGATACACCCCAGGATGCCATTGGCCTTCTTGGCCACGAGGGCACAGTGCTGGCTCATGGTCATCCTGCTGGCCACCAGGACCCCCAGGTCCCTCTCCGCTACACTACTCTCCAACAGGTCAGTGCCCAACTTATACTGGTACCTGGGTACCAGTACCCATGCATGTTGAGACATTTTGGGAACAGATTTGGCCCTTGCAGAAATGTACTTGACTCTTACTAGTCCAGGAAACTATTTTAATGGTGCATTTGACTTTATTATTATTTGACCTGATATTGCTTATATTTACTCAATTTCAAAACACCAGCTTTAAAGAAATTGATATAAATTCTACCTCCGCTATCTCTTACTAAAATGTTATGGTGGAAGGGACACTGTAATTCAGCTCATGTGTCTTTTCTTGCTTCTCAGCTGAGCTGGAACTGCAGTTTTCAAATCAATGTCATTCCAGAGGAACACTGGGCATCCCTATACTCTCCGTGTTACCCAAAGGGTGACACATCCTTTCACAACGCATCGTCCCAATTATCCAGGAAACTGAAACACTTTAATCATCTTTTATCAGGACGTCCAAATGAGTCTGAACAGCATTCATTTTTCACATTGCCGTAACATGTCTTATTGACTGGACTGTCAAAGCAGACACAGATCTTGCAGTGGAGTACCACCGCCTGCCAATCTGACTGCCTTAGAGACCACACTCCATGTCACCACTAAGGAGCACTGCACATTACAGAGGTAAAATAACAGCACTGGCACTCTGAGGGGAAAAAAAAAGCCTTCCCTGAGATTTATCAAAATATCAAAAAAAAAAAAATTAGAGGGAGAGAGAAAAAAAGGAAAAGAAAATCTGCAATGGAAATAAGTGAAGAGTAATGTATCATCAGCTTGGTTTGAACTCGCTTAGAAAGGAACTAGGAAAGGCTGCAAGAGTCAAAAAGGATTACCAGTGTCTTCAGATGCAACAATTACATTTTGACAACTTGAAGATCTCGGAGAGAAAAAAGATCATAAATTTTGGAATACACTTACTGCAGCTAGCAAATATAGGATATATGTGCACACCAAACCTTCCGAGATGTCAACCTTGGTATCTGTACTAAACAGCACAGTACAGAATGGCATTAAAGCTGTAATTCTCCCACTTACCAGCCTGTTTCCCATCAGTAAGCACCCAGCAAGCCACTGCAACTCCAAGGAGCCTTCTCATGTATTGGAAATTGAACTCACGCGTAAGAATCGTGCTCAGGTAAGTGCAGTTGCAAGGTGCAAGTTAAACAGCTTTGGCACAGACAGAACATTAAAAAGCCATTGGCCTGTTCATGCATATACCAGAAGAAAAATCTGACTTGATTCTTAACAGTGTGAGGAACTGCCAAAGGAGCTGTAACATTCCAAATCACAGAACAGAATCACAGAGTAGTTTGGGTTGGAAGGGACCTTTAAAGGCCATCTAGTCCAACCCCCCTGCAGTGAGCAGGGACATCTTCAGCTAGATCAGGGTGCTCAGAGCCCCATCCAACCTGACCTTGAATGTTTCCAGGGATGAGGCATCTGCAGCCTCTCTGGGAAACCTGTGCCAGTGTTTCACCACCTTCAGCATAAAAAATTTCTTCCTTCTATCTAGTCTGAATCTACCCTCTTTTAGCTTAAAACCATTACCTCTTGTCCTATCATTCACCCAGGATCTTCATCAGGAAATCCCCCCTAAAGCTCAGGAAAATATTTCTGACATGGAAAACGGTTGGCAAATTACTGTGTCTGCTTCATGGCCCTAAAAACAATTTAACAGCAAATAATATCTTTAAAAACAAAAAATCAAAATCAGAAATGTGACAGCAACTGAAGTACAAATGCACAAGCCAGCTTTAAATTGGTCAGCCCAGAGGGCTACATGCTGCCATCACTATCCTGAACTGCAGGGCAGTCATAGACAAAGACCCCAAACAAATGAAGCACATGAGCACCTGCTAAACTTTAAATCCCAGAAATTAAAAATGATGCACCTGAATGTCACTACACTTTTTTCTGGTACTGGTAGCATATGAATGGTTTGCTGTGCTGACATATGAACAGCACACAGCAGCAGAGCATTGTCTACTCAGAGACGTGTGTGTCTGAGAAACTTCTTTTTTCCATGCTGCTCCTTGGAGTCTGAGCTTTCAGCTGATAGTTTGGTCAGAGAAGCCGAAGCTAAGTTCCTTTCCAGTTCCCTGGACCATGCCTCCTTTCCCAGCCTCCTTGTAAGAACTTGAAATGAAAGGGAGGATTCCTCATGTCATTGCTCTGTCCTGGAAGCTGGTTTATTTATATTTTAATTCAGTACAATTTGGACTATGCAAACAGAATACACTGTTAAAAATGTTCAGGCTGTTCTAGCATCTGGGCACCTTCAAGAGCAACCGGCTGATTTATCACTACAGCAACACAAAGTGGCCTCGGTAACTTGAACTGTTAAGACAGCATGAGGTTTTTTCAGTCTTGTATCTCTACAAAATATAACAAAGTTCATGCAACATCCTAGACAAAGTGGAGGGCCCAAAGGACAAAGTAAGGTAGAGCTCACATGTCCTCTTTTTCATCCTGACCTCGTGCTGACATTCAGACTACACATTACTCTGCATCATGATCTGTTGTGGAACGCAAGGACAAAAGCTACACAGGGGTGCTCTTGATCTTGCCAGCTGAGCACTGAAAGCATGCTTTGCCAAGCACAGAAAACAACAAGTCTTGTGCGTTGTTCTCCTATAAAAAACAGAGAAATTCCCCCTTTCCAAAATGCAGATTTACAGAAGAGCAGCGACCCCCTCTTGTACTCTACCAGTCTTCAAGGCAACACAGAGTAACGGCCAAAGCACCTAGCAAGGACTTCATCTTCCTCCTGCAGCTGCTATAGCTTCACCCAACAGGTTCCTTCATGCTTCATATGACAGGGACATCACTCCCGGGCTGCTAAAGTGATGACGTTAGCTTGGTCAGAGCCTTCTCTGTTTACTTTGTGGCTATTACTC
>NW_010122330.1:61503-95988 GCF_000699245.1 Pterocles gutturalis | reverse complement strand
GGGAGGGATTTTGCCCAGGGCACAAGCACACAAGAGTTAGCAGCTACCTAGATATCAATAAGAAATTGCTTCCTGATGAAACGTGTCAAGCTTCCCAGAAAAAAATACAGGGGAAAAAAAAGGCCTTTTATTCCTCCAATCCTGATAACATCTAATCACTGACACTTCAGAGAATAATTAAGCTCTACTGCTACTACTTCTGGCACAATTCTTAGCTGCTTACAATAAAATTACATTAAGCAAATGCTTAAATATATAAGCAAGTTAAAGAATACGTTATTTAAGGCCACAAAACAGTTTATTTCTAAGACAAAATAAGATTATTAGTCAAATATTATATAATTCACATTAAAGGCTTTTTTTCCCCCCACCCAGGCTTCACAGCTCCTTATGTCCTGAAAGTCTTGGATATAACTCCACTGGGGTTTACAATGTAATTATTTTTAGTTATTTATAACTGTTTAACATCTTATTACCATTAATAAGTATTTTAGCTCTTTGGATTACACACTGTTTCCTGATCTAGTTTTCAAAAGCATTAGTTATTCTAAACATCCTCTGTCCAAGGCCCTGAAGGCAGCAACTTCCCTTCACAAGGCCTCAAAGGCTGGTCACTGCTCAGCCCTCTGGGATAGGCACCATTTTGGAACATACAAGTCAAAACCATTCAGGTACACAAAGATAAACAGAAAAATCCCAGTGTCAATGTTATTCTCCACAGAGGCAATTACGAGTACCAGTAACTGTAATTCACCTGTGCAGGTCAGCCCATCCATGGACTGTGCACTCCAGTCAATGGAATTCAACATGTGCCAAGGGCTTCCTCTCGCTTGATGTTTACATTGGAGGGAGATGACACTGGTGTGTTCAGATAGAGGAGGAACTGAGATCTGGTTTGCTGCCTCTAAAACTGGATACAGGGAAAATGGTCTTCATGTAGAAAGCACAGGATGAAATGAGAGAAGTGAAAGGTACACTAATGTTTCGCATGCTTGGGATCTTTTTGAAGCCATATGCTTTCACCTCCCTACAATTACTCTGAGGGTTTCTACAACATTTACTAAATCCCCGTTCTAACAACATGAAAAAGTTTTCCAGAAAGATGTTTCCAATATACTTGTAAGAAATATTGGTTTACAGATACTAATAAAATTATGCTGTTTCATGTGAAGAAGTTAAAATATATTTAACCTGTATAAGCACCAGTTTGTTTCTTTTTCAAAGAATTCCAGAGCCAGAAGTCACTTTTTCATGGAAGAGTAGCAGAGGTTAGAGGATGCTTCTGAGTCCTCTGAGTGCATAACAAAAGCACGATTTAAATCTATCAGCTTAGAAGCTATCACTAGTCAGGTTGCAAAGAATTTAAAAACCAATCACACCAGAAGGTACATTAATACGTGCTAATACCAATAAGGTGGAGGGAAAAAAAAAAAAAAAATCTCGGAGGTGGCTCTCAAGGACATGCTAAACACATACAGGAGTTTCCTTACTTAGAATTCAAAAGGGATTATGAAATTATGAAACTGCCGATAGTGGAGGAAAAAGCCAACCAAACAGCAGCGCAGGCTTGCCTTTTAGTGGAGAGAAGGTAAAAATGTACCATGCTGTTTGAACTAACTACCAAAATTCATCTGGATTTCAGCACAGTATTTCACAGCCCATTGCCTTTCCAATCCCATAGTATTCAGAGAGCCATATGACCGAAACATTAAAACAATTAGATCCTAACAGTATTTCAAACATTTAAATCATTGTAATAATTCCTAGATGATAGGCAATATACTGTGTTAAATTGTTAAGAACACGTAGACTCGGATGAAATGGGTTTATCACTGGAGTGAAAAAGACACCACAGTCAGATACAGACTTAAACCATAGATCTGTACCAAGATCAGATTCTTACTAATCTAATCCAATCCAATCCAATCCAATCTACTAGTGATGTTTTGGGGGTTGTTTGGGGTTGGTTTGTTTGTTGCTTTTTTTCTAGGGGCAGAGGGTGAGATGTTTTCATTTTCTTACAGTAATAGGCATGCAAGCTAGCACTTGACAGATTAATTTAAAGCTAAATTTGTAAATGCCCAGCAAAGCGGAAAACAAAACATGAATGGCAAGGAGCAATAATCATCTGCTATTATCCATTGCCATGTTTTTAATTACCTTCCACACTTTAAAATGCACAGACCCCAAGTGATAAAGTTGTGATAAAGCATTACTGTTATGTTTTCTTTCTTTCCATGAAAAAAGTTCTTTTCATTCTCCAAGGACTCAACTGTTACAAAACAACCATCCTGCCTAGTACTGCGAGACAAATGGTACCACGCATGCTGTGGTTATGATTCCCATCTAATGCAAGACATCAAATTACAGTCTATTTAATTAAATAGAATCTCCTTGGAAGACCACTACAACACTTTTGAAGATACCATCACATCTCATATCACTGCAATAAAACAGTCACTGAGAAATACTGAAACATCTCAGACAAGCAGAGCATTTAGGAGTTATGTTATTTCTGAAAATCAACTACTGACCAGAAAAAAAAAAACTGTGCAAGAATGAAAGGACTACTTAAACAAAATGAATCACTTACTAAGCCTGTTACAAAGCAAATTTCTCAGAGTATAAATGCCCATTCCCTCTATATACCTCATTAACAAAAGCACTGGAAAAAAAGGCAGGCTTTTGTTGTTGACCAGACAAAGCAGTCCAGCCTCAGGCCAATTTCTGCTTTCGGAAACATCTGCGTAGCCCCCCGACAAAACAGAAAGGAGGCGTATGTGCACACCCACAAGAAAGAATCTGGCTTGATGCTTAAATTGCACTTGTAAAAGATCACATTATTTGAATAACTCACTGTTTAGACACATCAGGCATCGCTGTCTGTTCCTTTTTCCTGGTATCCGCTGTCAGTTCTACAGGGGTAAGTACTACAGCAGCACAGGACACGATCGACTGGTACGAGTCTTCCCGGCAAACTGCAAAGATAAAAAAATCTCATTGTTAAAGAGTGAACTCAACCTGCAATTGAAATGTTTCAAACAACAATAAAACAAGCAAGTCATACTGTGATAAGCCAAAATGCAGATAATTAACCAGACTTCACTGTGGTCACCTGCAATGAAAACACCATTGTTTCTCACATGTCCTGCACTGCTTGCTTGGCACTTTTTTGCCACAGACTGATAGTCCCATCATCATTCATCAAGTTTAACCTAGCACAAGATCTGATGTCAGTCTGCTCTAGCCCATCGGTGTGTCTGAGTCCTAAAAGGCCGTATTTCCATAAATGACATCAGAATAGGATGTGCTTCTTTTTCCTTTTTTGTCACAAACTGAAAAATGAGAGTTGAAATTATGGATGGTTTTTACGTAAAACTCTCATCTTCAAAATTTTCAGACTTCGTAAGAAAGAGTTGAGAAAATCTGATTAGTGTTTTTTTTTGTCTTCAGCCATTACAACTCACTTTAACCCCAAAAGGCCAAATCCAAATGGTCTAGGAGTGGTATCTAATACCTTGGCTC
Organism: Pterocles gutturalis; assembly: GCF_000699245.1. Classification (NCBI taxonomy): domain Eukaryota; kingdom Metazoa; phylum Chordata; class Aves; order Pterocliformes; family Pteroclidae; genus Pterocles; species Pterocles gutturalis. The sequence continues at coordinate 92,463 of NW_010122330.1, read as the reverse complement.
ATGCTTGTCACTAAGAAAAATTATTTATATATTATTCTGCTGGATGATACGACTTAGATAATTTTTAGAGCTAAAAGAATGAATATAAATTTCATCTGAGCATCTGGCTCAATTCACACTAATAAATGAATACTCAAAAGTTCCTGACCTCCAAACAGACACTTATATTTGTTAAAAGTTATACATATTCTAAATTCTACATTGCCAGTGTCACTAGTAATTTAGCACTTAGCAGTCACCACTCCTACTGATTTGGAAGGTATAGATTTCCTTTACAGACAAGGTGTATCTTTATGAGCCAAGTAAAAGCTGGAATTAAGTGCTGGCTGTACTTAAAAAAGCACAGCAGCTTCTTATATTATACATTTATGGTATTATTATATAGTATATATAAACCAGCAGAAATGTGGTGACCTAACTTTGAAGCAGAAAGTCATCCAGTACTTTGTATGTGTAACACACAGAACTATTTTATGGAGTGTACGCACACACAGCCAGTAACACAGTCTGTAAAACAAGGATGACCGCTACAAATTCTCAGCAATTCAAAGCCAGAAAGAACCTGTTTCACAAGTACAGACATTTATGGGAGACTGTGACAGCTGGGAACACTGAATTGTGACATTTATGAATGGAAAATTTGTTTCTCAAGACCTTCCATTTTCCACAATCATGGGCCTCCTTATTGCCCATGGACAACGTCCCTTTTGCATAGCCTATGCTCCTCTTACAAAAGGAGTAAAACTGGAGTAAAACTACATCCATAATGCCTTGACTGGGTCAAGAACCCACTAAGCAATGTGTTTTACCCTGTGCACTCAAATGACCTTCAGCATGAATCCAGTGCACACCACCAGGTTATTCTGCATGCCCAGAAAACACCCTGCAGCCATGACTGGGACTTTTTTCAAGGCAGCTAGAGAGTCGATTTAAAGAACACGGTCAGAACAGGTTTGGGTATTTCTACAAAGGTCGTAAAAGTGCAAAGGTCTTTTTGTTCTCAGAGGAATTCTGAGCCATTCAGCAAGCAGCACAAATGGACAGAGCACAGGCAGATTCTGTCAGGAAGAAAACCTTTTTGTAGAATACATGTAATTATGTTCAATGCATTTGGTTTTCTCCAGCATCGCTTATGCTTGTACTTTTAAATATTAATGTGCACATTGTCCTAAGCGACCAAGACACATAAGATGACCAGTACTGAAACCTCACCTTCGTTTTTCTTTGCAACCAGCACTACTCCAAACTTTGTCACTATCACAGCAACCATCTCCAAAGCATGGTCATACCCAAAGAGAACTTGCTATATTGCCTACAGGTAGTAGGATATACACTACAGCTTCATGCACAACAAATTAAGGAGGGCAGTAATGCAAAATACATTGAACTAGAGAAACTACATAAGAAAAAAACCACCTAATTTTAGGTTATTTTTATCCTATTATGTTACATGCAACCAGCAGACCATCTACTAACAAGGTGCTACTTGGCAGGTACCAGGTAACATACAAGATAGTATCTTCTCATTACAACCAGAGACTGAATATGTGCAAATAAGAACATTTATGGCTATTTGGCTCTTGATTTACAGTCAAAGAATTGTAAAAAGATAGGTCTGTCAAAGGGTGATACTGATATTCCATATCTGAATTTTAACCTGAAATGCTGATAAAAAAGGGTGAGTAAAGGCTGAAGCAAATACATAGTTTTACTTAAAAGATCTGTGGCACCACTTGAACATCTAGTTATTACTTTAGAACTTGTAAAATGTCTGGTGACTATGAAAGCATCATGGGGCAGGATTTCCCCTGTATCAGCCAGTGTATCAGGGCAGTTACAAAGAAAGAAAAAATGGGAAATTACAAGTGATAAAGATGACACTGCCAGTCTCCTACCCTTTACAGAAATTTCACGAATTAATAACACTGTGAAATTGCTTTTGTTTAATAATTAACGCTATATATGAGTTGTATAATCCCCTAACTTACAGCTATAGACAAACCCAGTGGTCATTCAGTGATCTGAGCTCATGGAATTTATGATCCTCCCATTCTAGACAGAAATAGACTTTGGTCTGGCTTCTGAAAACTGCTACAATTCCTCCTTTTTATCTCAAGTCTCTGTGCACACAGTCATAAGTTATTATGGGACAGTATAATTAACTAAAATGTCATGAAATAGCGACAGCACAGCAGCAAGTAATCTTCACCTACTGGAATGTATTCTCTTATTATCTGTTCATAACTTGCATTAAAATAATGAGAATGTGCTTGAATGTGGACTCTCAACTTGAGCATTGATGGGGATGGGCACTGTTTTACTTAAAGAGACTGTTTTCATTTTATACTTCAAACTTCTCTTAAGTGTAGCTTCTCTTCTACATCTTTTTTTATGTACAAGTGGCTTACATGACCCCCCAAAAAAGCCCTTCAGTGATGTCCACATATCGTAGTCTTCGTGAACCCAAATCTCTTAGATCCAAAATACTACAGACATCAAAATACCTATTACACTAAGGGATGACCCCTTTGAGCCATAAGTCCTTCTCACGTGTCCAACTTGCACTTTAACAGCCAGCAAGAACTCTACAAACTCACTCTTCTGCTCATCCAGCCCCTACACATCAATAGCTATGAGGATCTTATGGGAGACAGTGTTGAAAGCCTTCCTAAAGTCATGGCACACAATATCTACTTCTCCAACAAAGAAACCCATAAAGAACATTTTCCCATCTATCTGCTATGTTTGTATAATGGCACACAAACATTAAGGACATGCTGTAGGTAGAAGTTCATTATCACACTTGCTGTTGTACAGCTCCGGAACTGTGGAAAAAACTGTACAAGCAATCAGCATCAAGGGAAAGAATGAGCTAATTTGGTACTACCTGTAGCCATTTCCTTAAGACACTAATATTTAGTATCTCAAAATGCATTATACGCTGAACACCTCTTGAAAAAGTAATTTGCACACAAGTGAGACGGTATTTCTCAGTACCATTGCACTTCCCTTATTCACAATTCCACCACTAGGTGAACCAGCTAATAGAGGAACATCTTCACTATGTATTATCATTAAAGAAACACATTTTTCTTAGTGAAACAAAAGACATCACATACCAACTGCACATCATATAAAGGACAACTCTACAGAACGAGAAAACAAACAATCTAACTTCATATAATATTATTATAAAAGATTTGTACTGCTTTTCAAGTTGCATAATTTCTCCCTAGATTTTTCAATTTATACTTTAATGATGCCTACAGTTTGTTTTCTTCCATTGCCAAGTGTTTTAGAAGTACCCCATATATTTATCACTAGGAGTGCTGGCTTGGATTTAGCCTAGTTGGTTTAAGCAGTCCCAGAACATAAGTCACTATCAAAATGGATGTCTACGTCTGGAGAAGAAAAACATTACTTTTTTTTCTCCCTTTGCTGTTTCTCTCAGGAACAATGAAAATGACTAATTAAACAGATTTCTTCTACTTTGAACCAACCAGTGAAAAAAATTTAATTCCCTAAATAGTATGACAGTAAGAAGCCTTCAACAGCTACTGAATATATCTCTCTGGAGAATAAAAAAATCTTTAAGCTCCAAGGGTGTCATTTACTGCATCTATTTCAAACACTGTTAATTGTACACATTACCCCTCCCCCCCCCTTTTTTTTTTTGTTTTTTAATAGAGGAGAGAGAAAATCTGGTAATCACTCACTATCAAAAAAAAGTCTCCCTTAACACAAGATGCAAGTGATGGTTAGATGAAATTAGCAGCAAGTACTACCTGCTTAGAGAAAACAGACGGGAAATGTTCCTATGCAGCATGCAATGAAGCGTAAGGGAATCATGACATAGGGAGACAAAAACAGTGAAGTATTTCTGGATTTGAAAAACCTGGGCACTTATTCTGACAACTCAAAGTATTTACACTTGTGCCCATAAAGTTTAAAATAATCAGCTCTCATCATTCAATAGAAAGATGAAGTCTGGAAACTACTGCTGCTTTATATCCAAAAGCCTTCTGCTTTGGTAAAATCTAGGCACCCAGCCAGGAGCATGGAAGGTGCTAAATACTTTCTCCTGAAATATCCGTCAACTGCCACTGTAGAACACAGGGCACTGAAACATGGGGGAGCAATGTCTGGATCCCAAGTACCCCATCACACATTCCTTTTACTACTGAAACCCAGAAGATACTTATTAATTGCTCCAGAGCACCAATTCTCTGTGCAGACACGCTGTTTCCTAAATGTGGCTTCTGCCATGAGGAGGCTCAAGAAAGGAGCATCCCTCTGAGACACTCTGAGTGAAGGACAAGGAAGAGCTACAAGACGGGAATCCACAGGCACGTTCTTCAAATAAGGCAAACACAGGAGGACAAAGAACTGCTATACATGAGACAGAGGTTTAGATTGGAGAAAAAAAAAAAAAAAAAAAAAAACTCCACAACACAAAAAACAACCAACCAACAAGGAACAGAGGATCTACTGTAAATTTCTGCAGTAGAATAGTCTAATTTGAGGACGAGTGAAGAGTTGAGGGAAGAAAAAGGAACATTTAAAACATGTAACTCAAGCTATTTGCCCAGGAAAGCTGCTGACACTAGAAATAGTTTATAAGAGGGGATCCTGAAATCTAGTCTATTAATTCTGGTATCTCCAGTGAGAACCGTGGTTAATCCCCATCGTAATCCCTTCCTCCCTGCACAGATGCATCCTCTCCTATTCTTGGTCCGTTCAGTGGGCTTGAGAAATAACCACTGTTTAGAGCCATCTCTTTGTTACCTTCCAACATCACCTGCATGAACAACCTCAGCAAAACCAAGTGCACTACTTCAGTTCCATACCCTCTTTCTCAGCTCCAGAAACACAAAATCTTCTAATACTTTGTTATTAAACCCTAAAGGCCAAGGAGCAACACAAAAGGTCAAGGTACTTTGGGTGAAAGGCATTTTTGCCCATCTACTTAAAAAAAAAAAAAAAAGCCTAATAAAAATAAAAATAGCCTAATTTTCCTGCTGCTTGATTTTAGATTTGACGATGGTCTTTGGGAAAAAAAAGGAAACTAATGGTCCTCTCTTTCTTTATTAGTATTGCTACCGAATGGAAGGGTATGCCCTAGTCATCAAAGGACCCTACGGAGATGGTCAGTGATGGAAACACATCTAGAACATAATCACCGAAACGATGATACTGACGGCCCACTTCTCAAATGTCTTCTGTTAAGTATCGACAGAGCAGCTGCAATTCGGTCTCTCTCAGAAGGGCAAGGTAACACCTTACCTTCTGTTCAGTCTTCTCAAGCATCCTCTTCTAGCTTACAACAACTTGCAGGCTTGTGTAAGCAGAGGCACTGTGTCTATTTACTAATCCCTCATGGATTTTACTAATTTGTTCAGTTACTTCTGCGCTTGCACAAGCTTGCCGCCTCCACATCCTGTAGAGTTCACAGCTCAACCACAGGTTATGTGAAGCCATATTCTGATTAGCCCATTTTAAACTTGTTACCAACTAGCTTCATATGACTCCCCCAGTTGTAGTATCGGAAAAGAGAACGCACAACTTCCCCTTCACTTTCCACTCAAGATTTAACAGGCTTCTTTTGGATGCTTCGCCAGTCATCTCTCTGACAGGCTGCAGAATCTGTGCTCCTGTACAAAACCTGTCCTACACCTCTGGCCACCCTGTTAACCTCTCCACAACCAACCACTCCCTGGTGCAGTTCCTGCAATGATGGATCACTGTAGCAACACCTGGAGAAACTGTAACTGCATTCACGGAAAATTAAGTAGGTTAGTTTTTCAGCTGTAATTGCTGTACACCTAAAACAATTCTAAGTACGCTTGAGGCTGCTTCTAAAATACTTTCTTATTCACAGGGAACTACTTAAAGTGAACATTGTTTCAAGAAGCCTTGAATTGAAAGAACACAAGAATTGAAAAAACAACCTTCAAAAATAAAAGCATATTCTATATCCAGTAAGTAGGCATTGCTTCTTAAAAATCAAAAAGCATTGTTTACGTGTTAACATTAGGACTTTAAAAATAACAACTAACTTTTATTAGCTTTTGGCAAGACTGTCCATCAGGGTGATGTCACTGGCTTCTATTTTCAGAACTGTAGTCTGCGAGTTGTTTTGTGACATGGACATGAATAAAAACCACGTGTATAAATGAGGGGAAGGTTGTGATAAAAGACTAATGATTTAAGCCCCAACAGTCATGTCTAATTCTGACAAAATGCAGGAAGTCTCATAACTGAACAGTACGAATATCCACTAGAATAAAGAGTGGAGGCTTAGTCATTCGGTCCAGTATGCATGGCAATAATCACCATATCGTTCAAATAAGTGCACTAGTTTATTCACAAAGATGCCTTGAAGATAACTGGTTAAACTAATTTACCATAGAAAACAGCCACATGTAGGCTCCTGGGGCAAAGGAGGCTCCCCCAGACCTCTGTCCACACCACATCTGCCGTTCATGGCCCACATACAAGACTGAGCTGGGACCGCTCCATCCTCCTGACTTACCAACGGAGCCACGAAGTGTGAGGCTGCCTGCAGGCCCTCTCACTGGGATGTAAGAAAGAAAAACATCACAGTCCTGGGTGATGGAAGGAAACAGGACAGCCAAACTTCCACTCTGCTTTTCCAGTAAGAATCCAAAAAGGTGTTACTGAAAGTCCCAAATGTACATAGAAGCATAAAGCCACCCACTGCTAATAGCCATAAGGTACCAGAAACTGGAAAACCCGCGTCTCTCCTCCCAAAGGACGTGGAGAAAAGCCCAACAGGGGCTTCACCAGCCACAAGAGCCAGCTGCCTCCAAGTTTCTTCTTCAGCCAAGAGAAGAATAGTTTTAGTTCTGGTTTTGATCATGTTCGAGTTGCTATTTAAGCTGTGTGACACCTTCAAGAAAAGCAGAGAAACAGGAGTGACTGTGACACTGGCATCTTAAAAGGAAGAATATAAAAAGACCTGGAGGGCATTTCTGCAGGCACAATACAAGCCCCTGAAGGAATGACTACTCTAACAACAATATACTCGACTGTCATTCACCGCAAGTGAAACTGTCAAAACTCAATAGCGAGCGTTTTCAGGAGCATAGTCTCTTGGCTTCAACTATTATTCTTGGCCTCGTTGACAGGCAAGCAAGATGAATTTCTTGTTGTTGTTATTGAACTGCTGCAGCCACAGGAAATTAATTTAAACAATTAATACACAGATAAACCTCCAAAAGCACAGTTTCCCAAGAGAAATTATTAAATAAAATCACACTGTCAGCTCTCCTTGCAGTTTCTAACAACAAAAGCTCACCAGGAAAATTATGTGAGGTATTTTTGTTTTCCAAGAGCATGAGGCTATTTGGCTTTCTATTATAGTCATATTGGCACCCGCTAGCAGGAGCACGAGGTATAGCTGCCAGTAGAGCAGTATGTCTTCCCCGTGGCAGAATGACAGCCTTTGTCAACCTCAGTGACAAGCAACCCAGCAAGCAGTCCCGACAGCAGCACATTTGTCACAGCTATTCCTGACTCATGCCTTCTTTCACAGAAGTCACTCGTACACCGTGTGTTAGGAATTTACACCAGACATTGAAACTATTAGAGCGTCCATAAAAAAAAATGCCCTCTCTCTTCTTAGGGAACATATCTTCCTTATTTATTATAAAATGTAAAGAATACATTTCACACCTTTGCCCTCTCTAAGGAAGGTGGCTGCTTCCCCCCCTACTCTTCATGGAGTTCTGCTGTCATTGTTTTTGTTTAGTGATTAAAACTGTCCAACTCTGGAATCCTGCTTAGTTAATAACTCCAATATTTGTACATCTCCCTTGAGAAACCTCAGGATCACTATGTGCTTAACTGGTACTGAGATTTTGTTTTGTTTTTCTTAGGGTTAAAATTGCCAAAATGGTATAGAATCCGTTTTTTGGTTCTATTTAATAAATCTAACAACAACACATACCAAATAAAATCAATCTCTTTGGAAAATAAAAATTAAACTTATATATTGGGGAAAGTCAGTTCCACCTTATTCTTCAGCCTCTGTCTGGAGCAGTTACACACCGTCCCTGGGCTAAGGGGTGGCTGGGCTCATACAGGATCATGCAGGGAGCCACCACTGCCCAAAGCAAAACTTTGAAGAGTAGAGGTCGCTGCTATGTCAGGTTTTTAAGTGATCCGCTGAGTTCTTCCAATTAATGGTCAAAAATTCTCAGAAGTACAGATTGCTAGACAAACATCTATGCTGGAGATAAAGCATATGACAAGCAAAATATATCCATCTTTCCGAAAAGCACTAAAAGAATTGATCGCTACGCTGATGCCTTTTCACACTTCCCCTAAAAGTCTCAATTTTTTCGAAAAAAATCACTAAGGCTTGAAATCTAACCAAGTTGTGAGGGCCATGTATTTTAAAGACAATTAAATTGAAATAGGAATAGATTATGCTTGGCAAAAAGGGCCAGGGTCAAAATGACAGGTAGGTCAGGCAAGCTGAATGGTCTCAAAGAGCCATTAAACTGGATGATTGTAACAAACAGTGTCTGAATGGAGCCCAATGCAGGACTAAACCCCTGGAATTGAAGAATGCAGATGATCACTACATCTCTGAAGTGGAGTTTTGGTTCACAGTGAACCAGCAACTCAATGTGCTGCCTCTCCAAGAATGTCCAACAGAAGCCTTGGCTGTGCAAACACGAAACTGGCGACTCTGAAGTCACTGAAGTCAGGCTCAACTGCGTTACCATACCACCCTCTCAAAAAGATGACTGAAAGGTACGTTCATTATGATTCATTATACTGTATGTGATCCTGTATGGGAGAAAACCCCAGACCTCCCAAAACAAGCAGAGAAAGGTATTAACAGCAGTCAAAATGTAGAGCAACTAAACCATTGGCGGAAAACTAAAACAAACAAACAAACAAAAAAACCCCACACCATAAAATTGGTGGCTGTCTGACTTTAGACATGTTTAAAATTAAGACCAATACCTTTCTGAAAGACGTGTGCTAGTCAATTATATATTTTAAGGTGAATTACAAGCACAAGTATGCAAAGCATAAGCACTGTGCTATTTAGGAGACCAGATGCGATGAATTGAGGCCCCCATCTAACTGTGAAAGTCACAAAAGGTGGTTGCTCAAGGTCACACTACAGGGGTGCGACATAGATGCTTCAGTTATACTGACGTGTAAACCAGTGTTTTTAATTATACAAATGGTTGTGGTAAGCAAAATAACATGAGCATGTATAGAGGGATTTTGGAGGCTGTTTTCCTTAAGGAAGTTATGTAAATAATTTTCTTCTTCCTGTAATATTGAAATCCGATACTGACACTTACATTGCAGCCCCACTCGAGGTGCAACATATCAGAAAATTAGACATAAAACTACACGGTTTTAATTTCTTCCAAAAATATTTCCCTCTGCATAGGTTATAACTCTGCATAATATGCAGATGCCTGTTAACTGACCATATGCTTTCCAAATGTGGCTGAAAAACTTTGGAGCAGGCTGCCACAGGACAAGCATCGAGCAGACTGATCCTGGAAGCAGAAGAGCCCGAGCTCAGTGGTCTCCACCCAGGCCTGCATTAAATATTCTCTAAGCCCATTAAACATCAGAAAACTTCCTCTCGTTTTGGCTCTGAAAAAGGAAGGAGTGCCATTTAGTGGCCAGGTACATTTACTGCACCTTTGAAACTGTACACTGATACTATGAGGAAGAGAATTGCAAATGCTGACCAATGGTCCAGTTACTAATACTGCTGTTTTTACTTGATGAAACACTGTAAATGCTTTTCGAAGGGGAAGGATGATGTTTTATTTAAAGCATGTTTTGGAACTTACACTGAAGCTTTTTTGGGCCTCGTCTCCCCGGATAGCAAAGAACTACACACGCCCTTTCTCCTGCACTCCACCAGATGAGCATCTAGGCTATAAATTTTCTGAATACAGAAGAGGATATAGGGAAATTCTGTAGGTGCTGGCAGGAAGAGAACTCAAAAACCTGTTCCAGAGAATAAGTCATTATGTTCTAAACCAGAAGACGCAGAGGAAACAGGAGTGAAACATACATTACTGATTTTCACAGGATTTTCTCCAGCTGAAGATAAAGAGTAAATGGCCAAATTCACTGGATTCATCAGCCTCAGGATTTCTGAACCCAAGATGAACTGGTTAAAGAGAAGCAAAAAGATGAAAGCTCAGTTCTCAAATTGCACCATTTGTCAAAGCAGATGAAGAGTGTTCATGAATATGGAAAACTGGTTGTGCATCTGTGAATCCAGCAGAATCTGGCCTAATGACTATTTAAATAGTGAGAACACATTTCCAGTCCCACGTTCCATCTTCCCCTGGGAAATCTTCGATCTTTACTTCACATGTCATGCCAGAGGCATTCGAGGAACCAGTGAAGTAAAACAGACCCTTCTGAAAATTAGCAGAGTGCAAATAGAGCAGATTTCTAGAGGTACCTAAAAATGAAGGTAAACGACTTTTTTTTCTCATTCACATTCATGGAGACATCTTTTCCTTACAACTAAATACCAGGGAATCTGGCCTTATGTAAAACCAGCTATACCAGCCAGTGTCCACCATTTGTTTCCTACAGACACTACTCCCCCTTACTACATATTTAAGTTGCGTGTTCCTAAAGGACGGCACACACAAACACCACATGCACAGAAAAATCCAGGCTGTAATAGAATTGTAACCTACATAGCAAAGGTGGATAAATTAGCTCCTGAGTTTCTAAGGTGTGGCACATTGTAATGGCACTGCTCCATTCTCATCCGAATGTCAACAGCCCACAACCCCTGCAACATAATGTAAAATCCCAGCACTCACTGGAAGGAGTCCCACTAACTTCAAGAGCACTCCAGACACCAGGGCGCAAAGGTTACCCTCGTCTCTTCAGAGGGAGGGTGGCTAACGTGATCTACAGTATACGCAGAGCGTTTCCTTGTATGACCACCACTTCTGGAACCTCCTTCTGACAAGATCTTTAAGCTGCTGTGTGTAAGAAGGCAATTTACTTCACTCTAATGAATAATTACGCTGTTAGCTGATTGGAATATAAGAGCAGGCCTAAGATTAACACTTGACATTTGTTGAAAGCCCTCCAACTTAAAAACAAGAATTATTTGGAAGTTACCCACTATTTTAAATATCATATGTATTAATCAAAATAAAGTCTGATAAAATCTTAAATATGAATGTTATGTATTGCATTTAATCTACAGTTAATATTCCAAACATAAAGATCATACAATTGAAGGAAACATACTTAACACATCATCCTCCTTAAAAACACCTCTCATAATTGTCCTATATGATTATTTTTTAACCATCAGTGGCATTTGAACCAGCTAGATGCTTTATACACTCAACAGCATAAGAAAGCTGGAAAATCAGCTATCCAAAATAACATTATTGCATTTGAGAGAGCAACTCCTGTTTCAGTTGAAATATAGTTTTATAGTTCTGCAATAAATATCTATAAAACAACACTACCCAGATGTGAGATGCCATGCATAAAACATGCTAAAGTTACCGCCCTTACGCCACCAGCACCCATTTAGGTTTAAGCAGCAGGCAATGCACTTGCTACTCAACCAAGATTTCTCACTGTGTGCTTTTAGTTTTCTTTCATATGTTCAGTTGCTCTTTATTAGCTTTGGTTTCAGAGGTGCTGTCTAGTGTAACCAGGTGAAGAATAAAATACTGTTATGAGACAGGTGCAATCCCCTGGGACTGAACTCTTGACCAAGGCTTCATGTGACTACCATTCCCTGCCTGCCTCTGTACAGCTGTACCAGCGATGTGGGTAGCAATGGTTATATACAGAACTGCTACCCACAGATGAGAAATGCTATGAAAGAGCAATACATTAAAATTTGATATTGATACTGCTTCTGAATTCTGAGCATCTATTTTGATTTTTAGATCTACTAATGGGTTTGTTGCTGAAATGTGTTTTTAATATGAAGTAATATATTAAACATTTTGCAACCTGTCAATGCTGAGACAGCAGAGAGACTGTTCAATCTAACTAGCAAATGATTCCCAGAGCTGTACTGTCAGTATTAATGATGTCAGTCCACAAACACGAAAGAAAGGAATGATTACTTGCTTTACAGAACCATGATTACTTCCCATACAGTAGGAAGCAAAGATTGCACAGCAAGGTGTGGTTCACTGCAGCTTCAGATAGGATGTATGTAGCCCCCCATGCCACCCAAGGAAGGTCAAGAATGACAGAAGGACCAGCACTCCTCAGTCCTTGAAATTCAAAGGTGGAACAAGCAGATGAAGACTGGAAACTAAGTTTGAGAGTCAGGATGACTGTGGGATCAGAGCTGACCATTAAAATCTCAAAGACATACTTTTACTGCGGGGTACGTGAAACTTTCCTTCTTTAGATAACTATTCTAACTGTTTTATCTATTTAAAAAAGCAGCCAACAAGAGGTGTCTTTTCAGGACGGTAGAAGTCAGAACTTCCGGCTGTATCAGTCGGAAATAACAGCCCCCAGCTTGCTGTCTGACCTAGCAGCCAACACCTGAGGGGCAGCAACTTTTAACCAGTTCTGTGGGTCACACCCTTACATTGCTCTTTGCGATCTTCTGATGCTGGCATAGTCCTGAAGAAGCCACAAGAGGCAGCTTGTCTTCTAGTTGCAAGAACATGTTGAGAGTAAGGGAAATGTTAGTAAACTAGAAGGAAACTGTGAGATAACATACAGCCTCACTCCAGTACTCTTTGTGCAGAAACAGCCCAAGGGTCAAACCATCCAGTTATACCTCTAAATAATAAGGAAATGCATTGAAAAGAACTCTCTGTATACAAAGTGTATCAAAAGTAAAACCAGTCCAGGATACAGCTGCTGTCATTTATGTGCATCCTGTGGCACGTCCTTTAAAGGTGGCTAAACGCAGCCACCGTGTATGAATTTTTGGGTAACACGCACCGATACTTACACAATGCCTTACAAACAAGTACAAGTAAAACTGCAGGAAATGATGAACTGATTTAAAAGAGAGCTTGTCAAACAAGAGAGGGTTCCCTTCATAGGCTCCACAGTAAATGTCTCAACTAATTAATCAAGACTGGAGAACCCGCTGGGTTAGTATTACCTTCCAGTCTCCAGCTTCTTGCTTTAAAATCTCAATGGGAATGGGGTTTTGCTTGCTACAGCCACTGAACAGAAAGGCAGAAAAACCTGTTGACACCCTGCCCAATCTTCTGGTGAATATAAGGCATGAAAATAAAGGCTTTTGTTTTCCTAAGTGCTCAATACCAAACACATATCACTTTCACTTTCAGAAACTGAATGTTTTTTCTTTTTAAAAAAAAGTGCATTTATTCAGGTACTCACACAGAAATTCAAGGGTGTTAGACTTGCAGTAAAAAAAGAAAAAAGAAAAAAAAGAGAGAGAAAAACATCTACCTCCAGGATTTCAACGCTACCAGATATATTCCTGATGCAAGCCTGAACTGCTCCAGATTCATCCCAGCAAAAATCCCAGAAAATGACAAGGACTGAAAGGGACTGTAAGGCCTCACCATCTGCTGCAGTGATGCTCAGGTTGATGTGCGGTGCCCGGGCTCTGGGAGGGAAGAAGACTCCGACCAGTTACGGCCTGCTCCTGACGGCAAGTGGGTGGTGCGGGCATGTGAATTAAAGGTGTGGGCTCGGTCCCGCCAGCAGGCAGAGCAGGGGTGGGCCCAGGTAAGGCCAGGCAGCCCCAGCCTCACAAGCCAGCTGCCAAGGCCATGGTGACAAGGGTTACAGGGAATTTCTTTGCCCAGTTGAGCTAATAAGGCAAATAAGGGATGAATTCTAAGTCAATGGTGCTTCCTAAGGCACCTTTGGAGGAAATACAAGTGCTCAGCTGCTTTATTACATCCGCTAAGTTGCATAAAATAATAAATAATAATAATAAAAAGTTGCATACTAAGAAAGTTGCAGATCAGAAACCCTGCCCTCTAAGGTCTCCATGTTAACAGAGTATGGATGACAACAATACACCAAATTTTAAGCTTATCAATACTACCTTTTCATTGTTAATGATGAATGTGAAATAAAAATTTACAGAGCCGATACAAAAGTCTATGAAAGATATTTAAGCTTTAATAATATTTAATCTAATAATACTTGATAATAGTTATGTCACAGCTTAAACACCTGTAAGATTTTATAAGTTCTACCTAAAAGAAACTGAATAGGAAAGTGTCCTGGTTTTGTCTCGCACAGAGTTCTCTCTTCATAACAGCTAGTGTGAGGCTATCCTTTGGATTTGTGCTGGGAAGAAGGCTGGTAACATACTGATGTTGATAGTTGCTGCCAGGACAGTCAAGTACTAGGGCTTGTTAGCTGAGAACAGGCTGGGCTTTGGTCATCAGGTGGTGAGCAGTATTACTTGTATACTTGTATATTACTACTATTATTACTATCATTATTTTTTTCAATTTGATTGTATTTTAGCTATTAAATTGTTCTCATCTCAGCCCACAAATCTGTTTTTCCTTTAGCCCTTGAACTCTCTCCCCCATCCCCTGGAGGGGAGTGGGTGAGCAAGCGGCCACGTGGTGTTCACCACTGTCTGGGTTTAAACCACAACAGTCCTTTTTGGTGCCGAACTTTTTTAAAGGAAGAATTTCCTGAAATTGTATTTACAGTCTACATTCATGTGTGCATATTGTCATTTGAAGGCTAACCCTGGGCACTCCTGTTAATAGCATACCACAGATGCTACTACACACCTAGAAATGATAAACATGCTGATCAGAAAGAGCCCAGGTAACCTCTCCTTAATGTTAAAGGCATAAGAAGAAACAAGCACGCAAGAAACCTCACTGCTGTGAAGCTTGTTTGGGAAAAGGCTTGTCTAATGCCTATCGTGTACGTTGTTTATAATACTTAACAACAAAAAGAAAATAATTTATTGCATACCCAGGTAACTCGCTCGCCTCTCATGTGGCATCAGCTTTACAGATAAGTACACCAGCAAGCTGCAAAACACCAGGCCTGATGAGAAGCATCAGCTCCTTGTTTCCTTTTAGCCTCTATTTTTGTATATATAAGCAGGAGACATTCAATTCCCTCTGCTTTGCCCTCTGTCTACTAAATAGAAGACCTCTTCCCTCCCAGTTACGGAGTGTCTCTGCTCTCGATTTTTAGGAAAATGTGACTGCCTGTTTAAAACAAATTTTCTGATTTTTCACTGAACAAACAACAAAGGCAAGGGCTGAAACCAATTTGGATGGAATATCTTAGAAATATTTCTATAGAGAAAATAAAAGTACCTCCTACATTACAGGCTCCATTTGCAGGTAAACTATTACCATGCTGTTAAACAGGTATTTCACAGTTTTGACTACGGAGCTGCATTCCCTTGAGAAGTATTTTCAAACTTCAGTTACCGTTATTACAATGCGAGAATGCTACAGTCCAATATCATAGAAATTACCCTTGCAGAGAATTAGGAGGAATGCTTTGTCATGTACATAAATTAGTAATGCTACTAGGATAGGAATAGTCAACAATAGTCAGCTTTTAAAAATTTTACATAATAAAATTTACATTAACACAGCACTGACTTGGTATTTTTAAGAACCTAGTAATCAGTGATGAAGAAGTAAGCAATCCACTTAAGTGGCTTACACTGTGTATGAAGGTGCACATTCACGTGGGTAGCTATTTCAGAAAGTTCCAGTTCGCAGGCGAATCAAGTGCAAAAACCTTACTAATATTAGCGAGGGAAAAAGCGCATAGAACACGCATGTGCTGCATTTTGTACACTGAATAAAAACAGGCAAGCAACTGCTCATTTCTGCAGACTACTGTGGACCGCTTTTCTGCATGAAAATGAATAAAAGTTTGTAAAAGCACAAAAAAAAAAAAAGGTTTAGCCATTTATTTGCCTTGAAAATTTCCTTTGAAATTCATCCCATCTTCAGTTAAGTCAAACTAGCTCTTCTGGCCCATATCTAACCAGCAAAGTTACTGCTAATGTCAAAAAGCATTTTTACAGACTAATAAAACAAAAGAAAAACCCCCAAAAAACCAAAAAAAACCCCAAAAAAACAACAAAAAAACCCCACACATGGTCACACCTTCAGTTTTAGTTCTTTTTCTAATCTTTTAAACTTTGAAATTTCTTCAGACATATCCCATTGCCTCCCTGATACAGAGTGCATGTACCACGGAGACCTTACACCATAAAAAAATCCCGCAGGGTTTAGCAAAAGCACAAGCAGGGCCGTGACCCCGGTATGTAACGGGAAAGGTGGTAGAGGTACACTCTGTAGAAGAATTTGCTGTTTAAGAAGGTAATTAACCTTTAATTATTAGTTACTGGATAGAGAGGGTCCTTCATTCAACTTCTCAGTGACTTGAGTTGCTTTTACAGCGATATGACTAAATCTGTAGTTGCTCTAAATGCAATACTGGGTTTGCATTTTGTTCTCATCGGTGTGACTTTTTAGGGATACTGATAAATACTCACTTAAAAAAAAAACCCAGCTCTAATTACGTTGTTTCCAGGTTGCCAATTACTGCTGAAATTAACAGTATCATATAAGATTTTAAAATACATGCTGGTGAAGATTAAACTTACTGACCCATAAGCAAACAAACACAAGCAGAATTACGCTGCCTACAACACATTCTTCGTGATCCAGGGTCACAGCTCAAGCCCACAAAAATGTCCCATCAACACATTTTGGACTTTACTGGCTTCAGGTACATGTGAACAACAATTCTGATGGAGGGGCTGGGGAGAAGCTGGGGATGAGGGCACAGAAGGATAAGATACAATTTCTCCATGTTTTGTAATATATCAGATAATTGAACCCTGCAAGTTTTCTCTAATGCTTAGGAATACAATCAGGGTACAGAAAGTTATATGAGGGATGAATTTGTCCTTTTGTGCTGTTATCTTCTTTGTGGTTTTGAGTAAAAAAGTTTTGAGCATATGCCATACTATAAAGGAAATAAATTAATTTCTGCAAGATCTTTTCTACAAAGAGATGAGTTTCTCCTCTCTGTTCCTAAAGTCTCCCAGGTAAAGACAGGAGAACGGATGAGAACAGACACAGTTCTAATGCAGAACAGAAACTCCCAGGTTACCATGTTATTCTGGCCTTTTTATTATAATATCTATATATAGGAATTCCCTGTACTTACAAAAGAATCTTTATGAAATGAATTATCACTTCTTTACTTAATTATATCTAACTCCTTATTATCCCAAATGTAGTTAGACTCCGGCCATAGATAGAGTAAGAAATAACATAATTAAAAGTTCCCAACTTCTACCAAAGCATACTTCTACAGTGATTTTTCCTTGTGGCCTTAATTCACATATTTCAAGCACTTTATAGCCAGTGAATTGCTGCTTTCCTTAATTCATATATTCCATTCAAGCACTTTATAGCCACTGAATCACAGCTTTCCTTTATACGTTCATATTTCCAATCAATGCTCGTAGTTGAAACTCTGTATTTGCAGGATCATAAAAGCATATTCCTTTATAAAGTAAAAAATTGTTTTCAAAGCCTATTTTAAGCTCTAAGGACTTTTAAAAGTACTTAAGCATGCAAGATATCACAGCTAAACTGAAAGTGCATTGAGTGAACCTTGAAATAACCTTTTTCAGACCAAACTGGAGTGCAGCTGAAGAGGCTGGACATCAGAGAAAATGGTCATCATTCCTAAATCCATCCTTGGTACAGGAGAACTCCAGTACGCAGATCAGCGCACTGCACCTTTCATTTTGTCCATCATGTGAAAGGTAAAGCTAAGGCACAAGTTTTTAACACAGATGTGCACGCTGCCTTGCTTACAAGTCTGTAGGGCTTAACTGAGCCAAGCTTTAGCAGATCCAAAAGTTTTAACAACTACAAAAGACAACCCCTCGCTCTTTCTGGATTCTGGACTTTGGTCTGATTTCAACAGTCCATCAGCCTCCTGGGAGCTTGTATCTCACTGAAAGTCAAAGGAAGAACCTGAGCAACCAAGTGCTCTTATAAAATAAGACTTGTGCTCTGAGGCCAGCTAGCTCTTGCAGTGCGATGCACAATACCTTTAAAAACCAGGACACAGATGCTTAGCTGAGGAAACCTGGGATAACTCAAATGGACTGCTAATATCTCACATATAGAATACATAGACAGTTCAACATGGCTGTTTCATCAGTCCTCTGGGTGGCCTGGGAAGTCAAGCAGTATGAAGCATCCATGTGCTAGAAACAGAAATAGCCTATCTACAGCTGCTGTGTACATGAACGTATTCCCTGGGCAAGACTAATGTCTCTTCCCAGAAATATAAAATTGGGGGGTGGGGGAACGCTCGCTCTTGCCTCCAGTGATCCTCTCAGCACTAAGAGGTTTTTGGAGTAAACGTTCATTTGAATTTAAGTAACACCCTCTGAAGCCAACAGTTATTACCTGGCTGTGTAAAGGACAGTATTAATTATGCATATAAATCCCTACACAAAGGACACATAGCTCATTTTAATCATTAATTAATTGTTTGCTGCTTTTGTTACAAAGACTCAAGGCTTAATTAAGTACCACAGGAATAGTCTTTCATCTTTTCTGACAGACACTGTCAAAGATGAAATTGTTCAGAGACTTTCCTCCTCCTCCCAATTAGGCGTACGTACTCTACAGCCATCCTGCCAATTCAGGGCATTATAACAAAAGATACTGAGAAACACGGCACAGAGTTACACACAAAAGATCTAGCTACCTGCGGTTGACCACATACCCCCAATGCTCTTCCCCTAAAGCCTCTGAGACTCCATTGAGTACTCACTCAAACAACTCAACGTCACCGGAACATTACTCGTGCTGCACACCGCAGAGATATATCGCTTATTTTCCAGCTTCTCTGAAATTTTCAGAGCCTATCAGAGAGGCTTACATGGTTGAGGCCGCTGTTACAGTTAAAATTCATTGACTTTGGCGACCTACACGCTGCCAGGATCTCACGCCGCACAGTGCTGTTCAGGTAACTTATCGAAAGAAGTTGTAACTTCTGCTAAAGCGTAAAGGATAAAATGGTGCAGACACCTTTATACGAAAAAAAAATCTCTAACAGCAGAAACAGTAATTAATTTAAAATAAAACAGTAAGGCACTGTTAAACCCAGCTAAGAGCGTGTCCATGTACGACAGCAGCTATGCTCCAGTAGTTTCTAAGCCAATATACCTAAGCTGGTACAATTTGTCATACAAGCACTATAACAGAGTCTCAGATAAAACTTTTGTCTTCTAACTAAAAATTTCACATAGGCAGTTAATAGATACTCTTGCTCTGGATCATCTGGAAGGAAGCTTACTTCATGGTTTTGGTAGGATTTAGCTTTCCCACACCATAGACGCTGGCCCAGGTTGCCCAGGGAAGCTGTGGATGCCCCATCCCTGGAGGGGTTCAAGGCCAGGCTGGATGAGGCTTTGAGCAACCTGGGCTAGTGGGAGGTGTCCCTGCCCATGGCAGGGGGGTTGGAACGAGGAGATCTTTAAGGTCCCTTCCAACCCAAACCATTCTGTGATTTATCTTCTTTTCCTTCGTGGCAACATCAGAATGCTTAACGTTGACTCTGGGTTTCTTTTTACGTTAATGAATTATTGCTAATAAAAATCAGAAGCAGCTCGCAGTTCTGCTGATTGAAATACTTGTTGATAAAGACCACGAAGAGAAAAATTGTCTGCTTCCTCCTTTTTATTTTTTTCTTTCCTCCACTAATGAAGTAAAAGATCAAACAAAATTTTTAAAGTTTAGACATTTAGTTTGGTAAGAAAATGAGCTGATTAGAATCAGAATATGCAACAGAAGCTTACTGACTGGGTAAGACGGTACTCACCTGGATGTTTTCCTACTGCAACGAAGAAACCATATTGCTTCACAGAAGTCATGAATGAAAACAAATACAAAGCGGTAATTGCTTGTATTTATAGCTCTGTATGTAGAGACTGAACTAAATCTCTGTGGCAATGAAGTTTCAACTGTCAATTGATTAGTAATAAGGCAGTTTCAAGATCATCTCTTTTACTTCTTTTACATCACTTAAAGAGCAGTTTAAATAATACTGTTGCCTACACCAGAAAAAGAAAAAAATGTGTTTCTGATTAGTTACCCACACCAGAAGGAAAAAAAAAAAAAAGAAAATAAGAGATTTGCATCTTAGATCAGTATCTATTAAGTTTAAAATAAGCATCTGTTACAGAAAATCATAAAAAATACTGTTTAGAATCAGGGTCACAGAGGTAAGAAACATAACAATGGAGTTCTGGGCACATCTGTTCAATTCCCTCATCTCACTGTCTGTTTTTCCTCTGCACCACTGCAGGTATCACTCAGATCTATGAATGTTAGATACAAATCGAAATAAGGAAAAAGATGAAACAGGGAAAACTCAAGGCAACCGGCCGCAGTCTTATAACTGAGGTAATGGAAAACTGATAGGAAACATCCCCTAGGAAACATCTTGTGTTGGCAGGAAAAAGCAAGAAGAAAAACAAACAAAAAAGAACAGGTCAGATGAGGCAATTAGCTCTTTCCATCTGTAACTTCTGTGTTATCCACCCCTTCTAGGTGAACTGAATGCTTCTGGTGAAGTGATTCGCAATGAAAGAGGTAAAGCTGGCATGTAAAATTTCAACAGTAAGCTTTAGGGCTATTTGCCTACTGCTGTCAGTGGGCAGTTTATACTAGGTGGAGCAATCATGACAAATTCTTTTTCTAATACATCGGCTTTCACTGCAGGTATTTGCAAACAAGTCAGTAAAATAGGGCTTGTTAGGCATAGCTGGAGATGGAGTTTCTCTCATATTTGGGAAGTCATCTCCACAGCTGTTGAAGTTAGCAACTTAATTTGCTTTGAATTTAAAAATTAAAATTAATGGCAGTAAAAGAAAACAATTTTCAGCTCAATTTCAGCATAATGAACACGAGCCACATACATAAACAACAAAAGTGGTCTGCATTTTAAGATTACATAGTGAACTTGATTCTCCAGCAGTTTTTCAAATGGAATTCCCATTTCAGTCAATTATAGACTGTTTACTCCATTGCTTTTTGAGCCTTCAAACACCACTGGGTTTAATTAATTAAACAAATAAGCAACAGTTTGATTAATCAAGTGCACACACAAAAGCCATTCAAAAATCAGGATCAAGGAAAATCTTCCTAGCAACTTTAAGAGGCTTTGTGATCAGGCTCTGCAAGACCCCATCAATAACGGTCTATGAGGAAAATAAATAAAAGATAAACAAGCAAACAGAGATTCTACAGATATGTATCTGTACACATGTGACCACAGCTTTACCACAGAACCTAACAGCATCTACCACTTCTCAAATGCAATCCAGTTGTATTTGCAAGAAAAACACAGATTGAGCCCTTATATCTGTTTTAAGAAGCCAGGATAGAATCCACAAAACCAAGCAGGATTCCTATCAGCAGGCGCCTACAGCTGGGTTAGTTGTTTAGACTCCTTTATAGCCCATGCTGAGAAATGGGCACATCTCAAGTATGTCTCACGACAAGCAGTGGTGCTCATCAGCCACCGAGTGTAGAAGAGTTCTTGATTGTTCAGAAGTAGATTTCTAAAATGAGGCAATATGAACTTCAGCCCTGGGCAGCAACAGAGAGAAAAGGGGATAGAGAATGACCAGGTGGAGAAGTTGGAAGTTGCCTGCGCTCATGCTGCGAGGACAGTAGGAGATGCTGCAGGAAAAAAGTGATACATCTCCAGATGTCAACCTAGACACTCAAAACACCCGTTGTTAATACTAACCAAGGACTGCAGGTAAGACAGGTCTTAAGTCCCAGGGGCTAAGCTTTTGCCTGGATATTGAGCCTAACAAACCAAAAACTGAGTTAACAGCACCAACAGATTACTTGGGATAGCTTGCAAGTTCACCATTGTCGGTCTGCCCATGAAGAAAAATGTCTGGGCAGCTCTTAAATCATCTCCTGAACCACATTTTAAGGTAAATTGCCATTGATCTTGATTTGTCTTAAAATGCCAAGTTCTAAACTGCAGAGGTTCTGATTCATTAGCAACTCGGGCACCTGGGCAGGAGGCACAGACAACAGGACAGTTCTCAATATTAGCTAAATCATAGTGTAGAACCATGATTCTAAGTAGCCAGCAGTAGGAAAACATATAGACAAAGGCACGTTTCCATGCCCTTCAAAGTATTCAAATATGGGAAATTCCTGCAAATCATATGTACAACCAAGGTAGACCCTATGCAGACAGATAAATGAAGAAAAACCAAACTCATATATCTCTAGGAGAAGGAAGATTGCAATTATACATGACCAAAGAAAGAAATAATTTAAAAATGCTGAATGCAACCCATGGGCAAGAGTAACTTGGAATTAAAAAAGGGAAAAAGGAAAAAACCTTCACAAAATTACAGTTCATCTAAATGGCTGATGCTAATTGTGACAATGACATGAAACCAAAATGCATGAAGAAATATTCATCCTACAGAAATGTTTCACATTAATATAATTAGGCTACATTCATACATCAATAATTGACATCACTTATTTCTTCCAGCTAAGTGGCTTGAAATAACTTCATACAACATACAATGAATGTAGGTAACTATGGTGATCAGTATAATCCAGGAATAATTAGTTTATACTTTAAACAAACACGTTTGATTCTTCACCCTGAGGCTCAGAAAACAGTTAGTAGCTGCTTTAAACTTCAGTTTTCCTGCTTAAAGCCCATGATGTACTGAGGAAAGTATGACTCCTCAAAGTGAATAATGCATTAAAACAATCAGTCCCGATGCTGAATTACGAACAAAACTACACCCCTCTGCCCTTGATTTCTGTTGAGTGATCATAGTTGAAACTTATCACAAAAAGTATCACACACTTTGCCTGGGAACTGATATGCCTGTAATGAACTGATGAATTTTCAGACATGGTATTCCAGACTGTGATCTGTGATGACACAGACCGCATTAGTCCAGACCCGTATTTAGATGCGAAACCACTGGAAAAGCAGGAAACACCTGTGACTTAGGGGTTGATTCTGCTGCCTTGACAAGAGCCCTGGCTCCTCGTCCCAATACCGTGCAAGACAATACTGTACCTTTTCATAGTTATGGTGTAGAAAGACAGATGCTCAGCTTATTAACATAAGCCAAATATAACTGATCTTTTTCCAGAACTAAAGTGATTTATACTGGCTCATAAAATCTGTTTGTTGGTTGGATGAAATATGTCAAAATATCTTTCACACAAGTAGGGATGGTCAATTACATGTTCTTTCAAAATTTCTCTATTTTCTTCTATTTTTTAAATAAAGTATTTTTTCAGTTCTGCAAATAAACAGCTGTTAGCAATATCATAATAAATAATTTCTACAGCAGAATCATCTAAACTCTCAGTACTAGTGGATGCCAGGAAACAGTACAGAGGAGAAGGTCTTATTGGGTATAGAACATATCAGTAAAGTGACAAAAATGGCTCCGTTTTGCCATCTTGGTGGTTTGGAAGTTTTTCTCGCTCATCGTAGTTTGTTTTCCAAATTGTGTTTTAAACAAAGAATACAATTAGGGATATAATTCCATTAACATTGCCTGTGATGCCATAAAATGTTTTGAGATTTTTCAAGACGAAGAGCTTCAGTTAAAATATAGATGCACGTACGGAATAAAATTTGGGAACTACATACATTTTACATGTCGGTACAATACTTATGACAAGAGCACACCTCTACAAGTGGTCAAGCCAGAATGCCAGCACAGAGCACTGGAGCCCTTGGACTCCAGCCCTTCTTCAGTCCAGGCTGATTATCACAGCTTGAGGTTGCAGCTCTTGATGATCCTTACTCCTGACACTCAGGATCTCCAGTCTGCCCCCATGCACTGTCAATCAAAAGACAGAGCTCCCTAAGGAGCATTTTGTTCCATCAGGATCAGGTTTAAAGCTTTTCATTTTCTCTTTCGTTAAGAGTAAAAAGCACTTGCAAAATAACAGCAAAAAAAAAAAAAAAAAAAAAAAAAGGCATAACAACACATTTCTCAAACTATCCAGTTGGTATCAGAATCTTATTCGCAAAACACTTTCTGTAAGTTATCAAACTGCAGGATCTATTATAGCCCTTGGAGTCACACTATATAAAAACCTATGAAACAAAAAATGCACCCCAACAGGATCCTTATGTGAAAGATCATAGAATCATAGATGAATACTGATTAGCAAATAGAGTAAGCATCTTGTAAAGGATTACACAGATCATCTGTGGAACAGATAGAAGATCTCAAATTTCCTGAATCAAGACTGCACACTTTTCCTGTAAACGGTATGATTTATTTCTACTTGTCCAGAGTAGGGCTGTAATTTCATTACAGTTTCTGAGAAGACCATAAAAGTTACCAGAAAAAAAGCTGTTCAGAATACAAAAGGATAACATATAAGTGGAAAGGTAGTGCTGGTTTAAATTAAGTTATTTATCAAGTAAAAATTGTTTAAAAATATATTCATTCTTATTTGTTCATGTTTACACAGCCTCTATCTGTATGCAGTTAAAAAAAATCAAAACTAACAAGAAAAATATTTCTCTCCTTCTCACCTACTCTTCCCTTTCTTCCTCCTCAAAACCCAGAAATCCAACAACCAAACGTACAACATTTTCGTGTCAGCCTGATTACTGATTTCTGGACCAGAGGTACTACAGGGAATCCACAAACCTGCACGATGCCCTTGAGTGCAACATGCACTGCCAGAATCTCTCTGAATTGTGTGAAAGATAGAAGAGATCTCACGTTACCAGACAGTTCCCTACTGGGTACAAATGTGAAGAGGAACATGAACCAAATACCAGTCTCTCTGAAGTCACTGAAAGTAAATTGTTTCATCTGACTCAATAGTCACCTATTTAAAATGACAGTACTTGACTAAACTAAACCTCCCAATGATATTTTACATCCATTTGTTTTAGTGCATGTAACACACTATATACCTAAAGAAACCAGTGAGCCTACACTAGAAGATATGAACCTGTGAAATTCAGGTTATCCTTGATCCTCCCCATCATCATTAAAGCTGAATCTACTCCAACATGATAAAGCACTAAACAAATGACCAAGGAGAGCAGTCTGATACAATAACAAAATTTAGCTGGTTTGCATTTTATAACTGGAGCAAAATTAGATCTTTACCACTCAGTGTGCTAAGGATACTTTCAAAAGCAAGGCAAAGTTCTACATTCATCTGGAGGTTATAACCAAGTTCCTAACACAAGTATTTCCTTAAAGTATATAAAGTTTATAAAATTATATGGAGAACACAAAACATTTGTTGCTGTTCTCAAAGCCAATATGCATAGAAGAAAGTGTACCATTACCTTACCAATGCCAGATTTCCTCTTACAAAAAATGCTGAAAAAAATATTATCCAACATAAATTAGTAATTAGAATTAGTACTAGTTCAGGAAAATGGTTTTGAAAACTACAGGAAACAGTCCAAAGCTATACAATAAATACAGGGTAGTACTACCTATGGTATTTGCTATGGAAAACACAGTGAGAACTTTTTCAGCTACTACGTTAAATTCTAAGGCGAAAGACTGCAAAAAATCCCTACATAAATATTTCTAAATCCTATTCTCTACTCAGCACACTGGCTATTGTTTTTAAAATACTTAGACACACTAAAAGTCATGAAAAGTTATTAGCTGCTTCTTGCAATCTGGACAAATATACTACACAGAATGATGTTAACAAATAGCAAGGAAAAAAAAACCCCACACCCAAAACAAAATACTGAGATCATTAAAGAGCAGAAGGCCAAGTCCTGCTTAGCATGGAAAGCTGTATCAGCACATCAGAAACCGCAGCTTATCACATCACTAACAACCTAAAGAACAATGCCTTCATAGATCTATTCCTCCTGTAAGTAGTCTATACGTAACCTACTTTATTTTTGCCTCCATACACATCCTATTTACTGTATGCATGCACTGCATCAGATAAAGAAAATAGACAGTATTTTGATTTTTATCAAATCATAACATCTGACACTTGCACAGAGTGCTCCTAAAATCCACAAAACCATTTTAATCAGTGTGTGATACCCCCATAAGTGATTTGATTACTTGGTACCTAACTAGAAGGGTAAGGAGTAGAGATTAAAGCACTTAACGGCACAGACCACATACTCGGGCAGGAGCTAAGATGCCATTAACACTCAGCAGATCTGTTCTCCGCTTGATGAGACAAAACTGCTTTTCCAGAAATTGCGATTCGATTCTACAACACACAAGCTCTTTCAAAATAATCTTGTTTAAGCCCTTCACTGGGTTTTGACTCATTTTTCCCAGTGGAGGTATTCTAGATGTTCATATAGGTCATGTTAGAGATGGAAAATCCTGTAAAAATCCTGTGCTCAAAAGATGTGTGGAAGAGAAGAAAGCAGGAGTATAGCTCTAGTCATCTACTGGGAAAATTTGTTGGAAAAGTCATTCATGCTCAAGATAAAAAATTCAGAAACAAAACTGTGAGATCATTGTCTTGGGTTGAGGTAAGAAAAATCACTTACCCTCGCTAAGAGTCCCTTTTCTAGATTAATGTGAGGAGCCTACACATCTGATCAAGGCTGCCAAGAAGGACAAAGCTTCTGCTCAGGAGAAACCCAGACTGTTGCACTTTCTGGGCTGACTTGAAGCAATTTCAGTAGAAATCACTACAAAAATAACAGATACGGGGCCCAACAACAACTTCTGTTAGATGCAGAATATTCAGGCACTATATTTATGCAAGAGAAACAAAATGAATGTATTTAAGAAGAGAGACAGTGAGGGACCTAACATGCTTCTGACCTGTTTCTACGTTGTTAAAGAACCAATCTCACATCACTTCTTAAACAGGCGTCCGGTGGGTTAAAAGGCGTGCTGAGGTTTTAAATGAACCCTGAGTAAATTACTTCTGCTGTGGGTTTTCTTTCCCCACCCCTACATAATTGTTTTTACGGTCTCTTCAGACAAATGAGTGTAGAAAATTGGCACTTACAAAAAAAAAAAGTTTAAAGAAAATATTTATTAGGAGTAAAGTCCTCATATTACCTATTTCTACACTGCTTGGATGATTAAGAATGAGTCATGAGTTATGCCCTCATTGTTCTGGGAAAATAGCAGGTTTGTATGGACTACATCTCACTAGAGAGAAGAAGAGAAGAGAAGAGAAGAGAAGAGAAGAGAAGAGAAGAGAAGAGAAGAGAGAAAAGAGAACCTTCTGAGGGATTTTTTTTTTCTTGAAAAGATATTAACACTTTAGTTTAAATAAGCATTCTGTGCTTTGCTACCAACTCTAATTTTCCTTGCAATATAAACACAAATTTTGTGGTATCTTCAAATCTTTTTCTTTCATATTCATGTCTAGAAAATACATGAGATTAAACAGGTAGATAGCATACCCAAATTTATTTTAGGAAAAAATAATAATTACTCATTTAATAATATGACCTTTTGTTCCTCTAAACTATGCTGCTATTAGTACCAAAATTCAGAAGAAATTAGTCCATACATTAGCTGTCTGTAACTACACATTTCCTCAGCTGGGCTACACAGTTTAGTCTTCTACCGTATCTGCTAGTACTACTGTACTTACATGTACTTTTAGCCACAACATAATTATATTGAAGGCAAATGACAGCGACCGAATAGCTATAAAAACTCAGTCTCACAGGAGACACTATAGGAACTGAGTCTAAGCTCCTAGGACCAAGGTGACTTATAAATGAGCTTAAATCTGAAGCATACGATCCCACTGACTTCAGTGGAGATAGATACCTGCCTTAGGCTAAATACATGCTTAATGTCCCGCTGAGACGCTTTCACAGCAAATTCTTGAAGCACCGAACAATTCCTGTTTCCCAAAGGAAAGATGTCTTTTTTCTAAATACTTTTTGATACACTAGTAACGTACATCCCACAAACTAGCAAACATGCATACATACAAATGAGTAAGGACATAGAAGAAATCTGAATCTGTAACGAACTTAGAAATCAAAGGGATAAGTGGTATGTGTAAAACATGCTGAATCATCCTTGATACAGATGGGAATTTGAACAGAACAGTAAACACAGTGACCTAAATCCTGATGAGATATCAACATTTCAAATCTATTTTTGCAGCAATAAATATAGCGACAATTCATCCCTACACATAATTAGAAAGTAGGCTGATCTCCAAGGAGTTCTGCCAACTCCAGAATGCCTAACCTATAATTTATAAATACAACTAGCATTATTAAATAATGATGGTGATTCTACTCTACAATATAAGAAACAAAATAGTCTACTGGGATACAATATTCTCCATTATTATATCAGTAAAGATCTGGCAAACTTAACTAATGTCTCAGTTGTGTGGACTGTTAAGCTTGGATGCAAGGAATTGTACCTCAATATGAGACTTGAACGAGAATGTAAAGCAGAAAGAAGCCCATCAAAATGCCTTTCTTTAATAGAAAGCAAACAGAACTAGGTCACGAGAAGGAACAAAGACAAACCAGTAAGATTTGTTTGCACTGTACTTCTAAAATGAGCTCACACTGCAAAATAAGTAACTGATTTTGTAGGCTAGAGTTGCAAACAGAATGAATCCAAACGTCATCTAAGATAACATGGGCTCCTGCATATTCCAGGAGAGCACAGGAAGCTTGGTAGGAGAGAGAAAAGACATGCTGAATGTGACGGGGTGGGGGAAAGCCAAACAACCTCACTTGTGTTTAAGAAGAAAGTTACACAACTGAAAGCATCTCCTTTTCCTTGAAGTTACATAACTGGGAAATATCAGTTCCATGTTCCGTTTGCCACCCTTCCAGCAGCTGCCATTGAACTGATTCAATGGCTCATTATTCCTGGATTCCTGGAGAAGAAATCCTCAGAACTTTTCTTATCTAAGGTAAGAGCGCAGGCTATTGTGAGATGAGATGTACCATGCAACATACCTCTCCATCGCTTCCTGACCCGTATTTGGTGTTTGCTGCAGGGAACAAGGGGAGCAGCACACACAGCAAGCGTGCTTGTATTGCCCAGGGCTCCAGCTTATGACCCCTGCAGCCTCAACAACAAGACTCCTGGATTTCATTCAACCTGGTGATTTATTTTCAGAATAGAGGGACAGAATAATACTTCTGCGGGTATCTGAAAGCTGGGAGAGTTTGAAAAATTATTTTAAGCTGCTTGCCATATATCATTCAAAACCAAATTTAAAGCAACTTCATTCTGAATGATGTTATTTTTCCCAGAAGCTAAAGGTGAGATTTTCCTACACCATTTTTCCTTCTAACCTCTATTACTTTCTTCTCCCCTTTCTATTTACCCCTACCATTTACCACCTGCGATAACTCGGTGTCAAAGGATCACAGTACGAGATTCCACAAAACCTCAGTACAAGCCTTTTGCCTGGTGAACCTCCTGTTCCACAGCCAAAAACCACCCCTTCCAGTTGCACAATGATACACTCACCAGTTTCTCCTCAGTAACCTCGTACGGCTCTGCACAGCCCCGTCTGTGAATACATGAGTGCCGTATTTGGAAACTGGGGGCTTTTGATTGAAAATCCTCAGAACCAAGAGCTATTCGCATTTCATCTACTACACACTGACAATAAGATGGTTAAGTAACGTACCTATGTCATTCTAGCCTAAAAAACGTAATTTACAACAAGTACATCGTGTCAGTAATGTTGTATTAAGAAGCATCAAGAATACCTTTTCCTGAACCCTCAATCCTGCAAAAATCTCCACACGAGTCAAACAAACAAAAGATTGAGTAGGGAAGAAAACAATGAAATTGAATCTTAGAAATAGAGTTATTCCATGTTTTATTCATAGAGAAAATGTATTAGAAATACAGAGACTTGTCAGAACTATTTTCTGTGAAATTAACAGTTTTGGGGAAAAGCACAAAAATAATATTACAACACAGCTGCACTTTCATTTTATCTACTGCCTGCTTGTCAACTGCCAAGTGAGTGTATTTTTACAGTAAATTGCTTTTTTTATAAATAAAAACTTCAGTGAAAAAAAAAAATTGGTCAAGTCAGGAAGATCTTCAACAGGTTAATCATCTTGCCTGGGCTTTGGACAGTCAGCAAAATCATCATCATTACAATAAAGAAAAGTTTACTACCAACACATCCTTTTTTTTTTTTTTCTTTCATAAGGGTTTCTCATCTCAGGCCTTAAGGCCTGTCTGGTTTCCTCAGCCTTTGCAAAGACACCACTTTAGTCCTTTTCCTAAAAAATATGTGAACTGTGTTTGTGGGGCTGGAAATAGAGAGGCAAGAGACAATGACCACATTACCCATCCCGCAACCAAAAACCACTACACTCATTTACTATCCATTTTCTGTTTTGTTTTTCACCTTTGCAGATTGAGCAGTTACTATCTTGTCAATAAAACCCGTCACTTGTTCTCAGAAGTTGGGTGTGAGGAATTGAAGCATTTAAAACCCTGAAACAGCTCAAAGAAATGCCTTTGTTTTTTCAGGTACGTTTTACACTTACGTACGTACTACTACTGGGTACACACATTTACGTACACGCTACTTTGAGCGCACACACACGTACAGGACTTGCAGAAAAACGCAAGCACAGCCAGCCAGGTCCTCTCTTCCTCTTGGGCGTGGAAGACGGCAGGTGAGCAGTGAAAGCACACTCCTCCCCACTCTCTGGATTCACACACACATTCACGGATCCCCCAAGCACCAGCACAGCCCCTCTGTCTGCCTGGCAGCTCTGCCCACATCCCAGCTCCTCTTACCTCTTATTACAATCCTCTGCTTTAGCAACTACCCATTTTATTGACATCTTAAGTGATCTTAACACCGTACCACCCACCACAACGAACTGCAACTTCTTTTACCCTGTATGCAATGCACTGCCTCCAAGAATATGCTGATTTTT
>NW_010122330.1:46663-61472 GCF_000699245.1 Pterocles gutturalis | reverse complement strand
TTTTTTCTTTTTTTTTTTTTTTTTTTTTTTTTTTGGTGCAGATGTGAAACAAATTTTGGTTTCACCATTGTTTGTGGTGAAAGAGAAACTTTCCATAGCGCAAGATTCAAGCAGCTCTCAAATTACCCACTCATCCAGCTGTGCTCTCAGAAGTTGAGAAACCTTCATTGGTAATCAACTTTTCAGACTCAAGCATGGTTCAGCAACTCTTTAAGTATCAAACTGACAAATGCTTAGTTCTTTGAAAAAAAGGAAAATTATATCGATAGCCATAGATTCAGTGTAATATCAATTTGTGCCTAATTTGCCACTTGCAGATTCATCAGTATATACGTTATCCATCCTGCAACAGACCACCTGTTGCTTGTTCTCAAAAGTGCATTCTGAATATCCTCAACCTCAATCACACCTTCCTTTAAATCTTAACTGGAAATAGACTCTGTCTCCTAAAGATGTTATGGCATTAGGAAAACAGGGGGAAAAAAAATCAAAACCCAGTAATACTGACATTATTCTCAGTAGGCGTAACGAATGCATTGTCTTTTGCAGAAGCTACTGGACTGGTGGCAAGCAGGTGCTTTGACAAACTTTCATTTTAAAGCTGTTCCCTACAGCAAAAATTCTATGAAATAATTTTGAAATCAGGAGCATGAGAAGGAGATGGCTAGGCATTATCCATTTGGGTTGGACTGAACAATCCTAAAATAAGTCTCAGTATAGAAGGTAAAACCAGAACATTTCTTCAAGGTCACCTTTCAGAATTTATCCCAAATTGTTCCTTTGGCAAAGAGAGGTGTATGATTTTCTTCTTACAATGTACTAAAGAAAACTAGCTAAGCTATACAGTCCAAAAGCACAGACTTCTTCTGGGGGTCTCCAAGAGGCCAAAACATTCTCAGGAAGCCCATGCAGCCCTGACCTACCTCCAAAGCATTTGCTACCTATTGACCCCCCTCCTAAAGCTAAAACTAGGCTGCAACAAATCTCACGGCTTACCGGCATGGCATCGACTTGTGAATTCTTTCTCCCTCAATGGACAAAATTCAAACAATAGTAAATATTTGTCAGAATCCTCACAGGGACAAAGAGGAGACAACAGGCTCTCTCATCCCAAGAGACCCAGGTACAAGACATACAACATTAAAGTCAAGAAACATCTTCAAACACTCCAGCAGATATGACCCAACTTTTGAGTAATGATGGTTGGTAGGTACAATTTTGGAAAGATTTTAAAAGTAATTTATTTTTGAGCCCAGGCTTTAGTTGATGAGTATGATAGCCTTTGGCAGTATTATTTTCCTCCTGTTAAAAAGAAACATGTTTTGCTTTGACCTTTTTTTCAGCAGAAGGAAAGGAAAAAGCCAACAGGAGCAGTAACAGCAGCAGACTCACCAGCAACAGCAGTGGTAGTGTCTGATCCATTTCCCGGAATGACATATGAAGAGACACAAAATACAACATAATTGGCCTCTAAACACTGTAAAGATTCTAGTTATTCATGTAGCTCCATCCCAACAGTATCTTGAGCATCTCTCAACCCAGGAGACCTAGACCCAAGCTTTAGCCATCAGACTACCCTTCCTTTCTTTACCTAGGAGTGGAGCTCCAAGGATGCCAAAGGTAAATACTTAAAAATGACAAAAGCCATCACTACCTCACACTTTCTATACACACACAGCTTCAGTCTGACCTTGAAGTAGGATCATTGCAGAAGTTGTATGGGAGGTGCAGCTAGTTTTATATAAGCTGAGTAATGCAGTTCTGCAGAATAATTGTGAGCTAATTGTTCCTCTTAGTCCCTAAATCTCTTTGTTGTACTTGCGGGAAACTGAGAAGAAACAGAATGCTCCTCTCTCGTGTTCTCATCACATTTCCATTTCGGCAAGACAGCGAGTCCAGATCTTTGTAAACTCACAAAGCAGGACAGAAAAGCAGCACTTGGCACCCTACTTAAACTAATACCCATCTAAAAATGCAGAATTGCTTTAAATAGGACAGTATGCTTTGATTTGTCATAATGTTTATTATTGCATTTATTTTCTGCCTGCAGATATTATTAAAGAAGATGTTTCATCTCAATGTATGTATAAAATCAAAGGAATGAAGAAAGGCAGTATGCCTGATTTAATTACTGTCCTGGTTCTTTCAGTAAATGATGGCTGAGCATACCAACATGAATACAGATTTGTACTAAATGTCACGCTGCAATTATGAAAGAGCAGGAAATTGAGATACAGACGCTGATTTTAACTGCTCCATGATAACCATACAAATGCATCTCACTCAAAGTATTCTTTCACGACCCTGGAGTTCAGGACTGTGCTCTTTCGCCCTTCTTGTCTATTTATGAAGAAAAAACCTCTTGGCATCTCAATAATGGCTGTGATGTTCTGTGATGCTGATCTTCTAACTGCTCAGTTTAACTGAATAGGATTGACAGTACATACCATTAATAAAATTTCTTATCAGTCAAAAAGGAACCTAACTCATACCCACCATTTGAACATGTCAGTCCTTCACCCCTCTTCTGACCAAAAAAAGAGCTAAAAATACTAATTTGCTCAGGAACCTGAGTGGTTTCCTTGACACTGAGAACACACAGCACAAGCCAATTATCTATCATATCTCAGACACGTTTTAAACACTCTGAGGGAAGCACAGCTAGAACCTAGTTTTACATGCCTCTCGTGGTTCATCAACTAGGCTCGTTCGCAACTCAACTTTTCAGGTAAAATATATTAAAGGAGTTTTAGGATAAAGTTACATTGGTAGCAGTTCTGGGTTGTGGGTTTTTTCCTCAATTAAAGTTGGAATAAGATTACACCACTCATCTACATAAATAAAAGAACAGAGACGGGACTCTACAAATCAGTACTTCTTTTCCAGAATATGGACCAGGGTGCTCCAGGATGACGGAGGACTAACACTATATTAGCCTGTGATTTCTATTGTGTTTCACTCCAATTCAACACTAATTTCTTCTCTAATCATTATTTCTTCTTCTCCTTACTTTCAGTAACTTAAGCTTCAAGACTGCTAACAACACACCTAGCCACCAGTGTGCAATGGGTATTTCTGACTAAAACAAATATGGTTTTTTCATTTGATAATGCTACCTATTCTTTCACTGCAAAGCCTGCAAAAAACCCTTTCCTCCATGCCCAGTGCTCTTTCAGAAGCTGTAGATTATGGTTTGAAGAGTTTAGAAGACAACAAGTTTTATTTCTTTTCCCCGGACACCTTAAGTTACTCCACTACTGTGTCAGATTTATTAAACAATGCTTCAGGAAAAAAATATGTAGCTTAGTAGAACAGATCATTCTGAAAATACAACAATCCCTCTGTTTCTAAATTTTCTAGCTACGGAGAAACTAGTTGCACGCGACTCTCCACTCTCTCCTTCAAAGCCACGCTGGAAGTAGGTGTTCGCATGCAACCTAGTTTATTAGTACTGCCTACTTTTTTAATTATCTTAATATCCAAAAGTGAGGAGCGACAATACAAGATGATACTGAGCTAAATAATGTGTGAATCTCCATTTTGGCACAGATGCAGAGGTCTTTGTTTGTTCAGTGTCACAATCTTGATTTTGTTCAAAACCTGCAAACAGAAATGGAAATGTTCTTGCACATTTCCAGCAGAAAACTGCAGGGATGCTGCCACAGTCTAGCCTGATCTGTAACACACATCTCTCTAAAGGTGGTATCTGGGAATGGTGAAGCTTTCAAAAGAGCTCAAGGAGTTGGGTGCCTATTTCCAATTAAAAATCACAAGACATCATTGTTTTTAAACACAGAAATGTAATTTGCTGCCAACTATACATTCACGAGTAAAGCAGTACATTCAAATCACCTAAGTATCTCTTCCATGTTTCTAAGCAGTTGCCTGACAAAAATATATTGTTAGGATCTTTTTTTTCCTATTCTCTGTTTAAAGGCAAATTACAAACACTGAAAAATCTGCTTTCTTTGCACTGACAAACGCAAATGGATTACACGGGCACTTTGTCAGACTCTCGGATACAACTTCTGCTTGGGAGCAGGAGGTCCGCTTTGCTAGAAATCTCATCAAAAACATCCAGCAAGTGGTATTTGCCCCTCTGGAGTTTCTGTGCTGGTGTCACTGTCTTTCAAAATGAGATGTCATCTACCCTGCAGCCCTGGTGCCCGAGGCACGCTAACAGCCAACGCCTTTGGTGTCAAAGACCCCCAGACGATTCACCGACACTGAGGAGCTGGCCTTTGGTGTTTTGCTGCCAAAACAAGTAGTACAATTTACAAATATGGCATATTTCTCTATTCCCTTATGACATTTAGAAGATGTTTCACATTTCAAAAGCAAGTAAACTGACTTCTGTTTTACAGTTTCTAACTACCGGTCTTAATGTTCCATTATGTGCACTGAATTTTTTTGTACTTTTTCTCTAATAGCACCTGTATTTCTCCCCCTCCTGTTAAAAAAAAAAAAAAAAAAAAAAAAAAAAAACCACACACAACACCACACACAAAAAAAAAACAACACCCAAAACTAAAAAAAATCCAAAAGAAAACACCAAAAGGGTTTAATCTCAGCTCAGCACTCCTACCCTCCATTAAAAAAATTAGTAAAAATAATTAGTACATTTAATTACTAGACACAGGAGGAGCTCCAAACCCACCACAGAATTGCCACACAGCTTGTTCACCACATTTAAAATAACTCAGCAACTACCCAATTAACATCACTGGGTCATTACACCAACACTTGAGTTTGGCTGGATACTGATGGCAATTGATGTGCAAGCTATCTAGATTTAAAAGAAATACAATAAAAATTCCTGACTTCTACTTTCTACAAAACAAGTGTGCTGCATTTCTGCTGGTGAGGCTGCCAATACCTAATGTAATTATGTTACTGTAAAATCATAATCTGACATGAGACTGTAATTTGAGATTTAAATAAGTATGTTTAAGTTGTGCATGCATCTCAAAAAAAAAAAAAAAGCTTCTAACAGAGACCGTCTTAAGTTAGGTTTCAACAATGTGTGCCCTATCTCTGAAAGTGTTTTTCCAGCAAATAAGACAAATAATTTCATTTCTGAAATATGCTGGGTGAAATAAATAGGCTTTACGTGTACATTGGATCACTGCTTACAGATGAGGCTAAGGCATTACATCCAAAATGGTTAAAGCTCCAAAGACAAATCTCTTGTAAAAATTATAGCCGGCTACATTATTCAAAACTGTTCAGCAAGCACTCAAGCAACACCATGATGGATGTGGCGGGCCAGCCTGGGTACACAGCTAATCAATATCGCACTCGGGAATAGTCGCTGCATAGCATGGAGCCTGACGTGGAGGTGACACATGCATGTGCTCAATAGTCAGTACTGTGAGTCTTTGTCCCGACTTCAGCTGGACCACGCACTTACAAATCACGGACACACACATACATCATCGTGGAAAGATGTAGGGCCACCGGTTTTACAACACTGATGGAAAATAGTTAAGAAATGACAATAGCTATGCCTCTGTAAGCTTTTAGAAAAGGCTACTCTTTACTGTAGTCATGATTTCATTACAAAGCTAACCACACAAAACCAAATACTTGGTTTTTTTCAACAGAATATGCACAACACCAGCACACAACTCACCCACATTAATGTGAACTGCTCCAATAAATTCTCCACTGCTTAGGTCACTGAAGATAAAGGTCTTGCTTAAATATTTGAGTAATCAACACTTGGAATCAAATAAGACATGTTTCACAGGGGAAAAGGAAAATTAATTAGGTTAAATGAATGCTGCCACTTTCTACAAACCAGCAATGGTTTCCCGCTACAAAAACCGCAAACTTCATTATTTTACAACAGGAAATCAACACTGTAGCTTAATTTAAAAGTCTAATTTACTCAGAGCAATAAAAAGGCACCCTCACGGCTCATCACATATGTCATATCATGCTTAGTTTTAAACATTCCAGCTTAAGAACAGTATGCAAAAATCTCCGCGAATCAAGTCAATGAATAGCTTGCATTTGTATGCAGTAGTGAAATTTTATTAAATTTCAAAGTAATTGTGTTAGGTGGGATAATAAAATGTCTCTGTCTTATTTTTTATCTCAGCAATACTGCCTTCAAAACAGAGGCAAAAGAAGTAAATTAACACAGTAAACCCACTTAGGGAGAGAAGGTCAGGAATGAGGGAATTCCAGACTTCTAAAGACGTGTGAAACCTAGCAGGGCACAGAAATCTACATTCAAAGTACGAGTGTGTACACAAGGTTTGCAGGTATTTCCTTATCTTCACTTGTACGGTTAGAGAAAAGGTTAGGGAAATTTTTTAAATTTTCCAGTACCCTCAGGGTACACATTTCCTTTTTGCAGGACTTATTTCATGAGGATGCTGCCGGAGGGCAACCAGCACCATTAGGGAAAGCTGAGAGGACAGAACAAGAGCACAAGTAAAGAATGAGCTGGAGTAATAAATGAAAAAAAAAAAGAAATCCAAACAATGAAAGAGGTATCTGATCTTTCTAATTTCTAGCTCTGTATTTTAATTAATACAGAGTTCCACTTTCTGGAACAATGAATGTCTCCTTGCCTGACAATTGTCTCCGAGGCTTCTCTTTTAAAACTCACTCCTTAATGCCCATTTCTCCCAAAAATCCTTCCAATAATGTCTGATTTTCTATTCAGAAATGGTCACTAAAATTATGGCAGATCAATACAAGACAAGTATTTTCTTAAATTATCATTATATTGTCAACTTCAGCAGAAGGTCAAAAAGACATATCCTCATCCTAACAAATACTACACTTTTCAAGCACAGCAGATAAAAGCAGAAGCTATTGTAAATCTGGCCTTAACTAACAAGAGTCTCGAAAATTCTGGAGCTCCTAATGGCAGTTAAGAGACCTTCTCAATTCGCCATTAACCAACCCATCAACTGTATTTATTAATTGTGGCACTACACTTCAGAATTTCTGTATTTCAATGATAAAGCTTGCTGCATACAGCCTCCTGACCACGGAATAGCTTGTGCTATTCAAGTCAGGGATGTGATGTTAGCCCTTGTATTCACGTAATTTGTAATTTTAGAGATTTTTGTAGGCTCTTGAAGAACAGGAAACTTGCCTGATTCATTGGTTATTCCTCCATAACAACTGAAGAACTGAATTCTTTTCCAATTACACCTCTTCGTATTTTAACATGTTTGTTAAAACACTGAACAGAGCTTCTCTTGAAACATTTCCCCCTATAGTAATTCCCCACCGAATTCCTTATAAAGAGCCAAAGCGTGGCCCAAGAGAAATGTAATATGGCTCTAGGATTGATGGCCTTAGCCAAATAAATGCTATAATCAGAATCAAGATGTAGAACATCAACAGGATTTTTATTGCATTACAAACAGTCACAGCAGTGTTGAAAACTTGAACTTCCAGAAGTGAATAATTGTAAGGTTTCCACGCAAAAAGCAGCTTTTTGTGTCATATTTTTATACTCACAAATCCCTTCATTGTGATAACAGATCGAGAAGCACACATATTAACTCCCAGGTGACGTCAGTACGATGCAAGTGTGAATGTCAGATATACATATCCCTTTCAAATATTAGAGAAACATAAGGCACTTGTTAGGAATGTAAACAAATACTGCTACCAAACTGCTTAAATATGTCGAGCTGACATAACACAGGGCTGAATCTTATATGCGACGGACAGCATGTACCAACAGGGAAGAAGAGGCTCACAAATCCGTACATCTGGGACTGTCTTGAATGATTTTTGGTGAAGCAAGCCATAGGTAAACTATCAATCCCATCATCTTAAAGAAGCCTTTACAAAGAGTCCAACAAACTGGCTACTAGCAAATACTATGGAATATTATCTACTCTTGATTTCAGGCTGGTCACATACTGAAAGAATTAAACAGCCCCTTGGTTTTATTCAAATTCGACTAGAATAACAAATACTACCATAACAGTACTGGCACATCCTCGGTGTGTAATCTGTTGTCATCTTGATTATGAAGGGGACAAGATTAAAGATCTTTTAAAAACCATATATTGCATCCCAATTATCTGCAATGTTATGTGCACGCTCAGAAATACGATCACTTGAGATCAGATGAGCTTACAGAAGTTTAAACCTCTGCTTTAAACCAGTTGTATATCCTGAATGTGATCACTTCTGTATTCCAGTGCCTATAAAGTGCATCAATAATATTTGATAATATATTTTAATTGAAGAAGTTTAATAAAAGAATTCTATTTAAGTGTGACTAGAAAGGTCTATTGAAGAAAACAAACAAGCCTAAAAGTGAAAATAGAGAATGGATTGATTTGGAATTACTAAAAAGAATTTTGGTTGAGATGTTTTAAATCCTGGCTTAATATAACAAAGAGAAAAGCAATTTGTCAAAATGTGTAGATCTCAGTATCTAAGTCTAGAATTTTATGTGCCTTAGCAGTACGTAAATGCTAAGGGACTCTGAAAATCAAGCCTTTTATCACAATATCTTAACATGAATTAAGATGATGACTTACAAACAACCACATCTAACCATTTTGTGCCAGATGCAAACCCCGTATAAAGACAACAGATTTATCTGGTGAAATTCTGTCAACTTATATTACAGCTCTATCCTTCCAACTCTTTCTTCCAACTGAATGACTCTAATACAACAGGGACAGCTAGGCAAATCATGAATTTTTTTGCAGCTAGACACACCACCACCAAACCAGTAAGTCAAAGAGCAAATTTAAGATAAACACCTTTCTATTTAAAGACAATGTGTATACCTGCAACATGCATCTCTACATTATTACCCAGAATAGAAACAGTCACTGGTCTTCAAAGCGCAATGTACAACTGTTTTAGAAGCATCTCAATTGCTCCTGGTAATGAGCCAAGAGCAGAAAAATTATGTGTCATATCATATCTCCATCTTAATTACTTTTCCATCAAGTATAAACTCATTTAGGCATTATGATCTTACCCGTTACAGAAGCTGCTACAAATCTTTAGAATAATATACTGGACACAACTTTTCCATCACTGTTAATTCAGTGTTTTATAAATATAAAAAAGGAGGAAAACACAGGTGAGGCAAAGTGCCACACAGTAGGGAAGTTTACTTATGGAAAATGGTTCTGCCAGTTAATTTGTTTCCAGAAGGCGGAAGGAATGAACAAGTCTAAACACTATGATTTGTTATAAAAAGTAACATTTGTTTTTGAAGCTTTTTGACCCACATTTCTTCACCCATGAGTTGACTTTCCGTAACCACTTAAAAGCATTATTCAGCACCAGTTAGAAAGGGTCTTTTCTATGCAGTTAATTTGTTGCATCCTAACTCCCAGTAATTTAGGAAACTATGATCACACACATATTGCTGCTACAAGCCCCCATACTCTCTGGCTACTTGGCTTTCTACCAAACAAACTGCAACAGATGTTTTATCCTAGAAGTAGATCAGCACATAGGTTTAAAAAGCACAATACAATTGTTTAAAAGAATTATCATAGAGATAATTCAGATACATTCACAAAATTATCACACACAGAACATTTGAAACAGGAGCGTAATTCAAGCAACTATGTGTAACCATTCTAAAATTGCCACAAAGGAGGGATCAGAACTGAAGAGGGCATATTTAGATGAGATATTAGGAAGAAATGTTTTCCTGTGAGAGTGGCGAGGCAGTGGCCCAGGTTGCCCAGAGAAGCTGTGGATGCCCCATCTCTGAAGGGGTTCGAGGCCAGGCTGGATGAGGCTTTGGGCAACCTGGGCTAGTGGGAGGTGTCCCTGCCCATGGCAGGGGGGTTGGAACTCGATGATCTCTGAGGTCCTTTCCAACCCAAACCATCCTGTGATTCTATGACACACGTTGGCAGGAACACGTCTCATAAACCCCACTTCCACAGAGGTCTACATGAATGTGCACTACAGGTATCTAGGTGGATATAGGTACCTATGTGAATGGATGGAGAAAGAGGGATCAGAAAACAGCAGTTAAAAAAAGAGGGTGATAATTTCTCCTGCTTAAAAGTAGGCCACTGCCATAACAAAGTGCCATAACAGAGCACAAACTCCGAGCTCTGCCTGGGATCAAGTACACATCTCCCACACATTTTAAGTCCCTCCAAACGCTGTGGCGCTAGCACAACTTCTCTTCACAGACCAGGCTCTACACTGTCCCACGTTACAGCCAAGGGAAATGCAGGATTTTGCACAGCAGGTGCCATGACTTCCCTAGACCTTGCGTCATCTATTATAAAGCTGTTCTGAACACACCGCGAGTTGACCTTGGTTATGGCTGTGAATCAAGAAGTGCAACAGTGCCTTCACCAACCATGAGAGAAAGGCTCAAGACACACTCACACCTCAAGTTAAGGCTTCTTTATTTGAAGCATATTATTCTGGCACACACAAAATGGGATTACAATTATATCAGCAATGGTCTTTTCAGTAACTGCCTGGTAGGCAGCAATCTTTTGAAGTATCTAGAAAACCAAATGGATCTGCCCTTGGTGCTGGAATTCTGCTGTAGCTGTAAACATCACTTTCATTTCATAACTGCCCATATGAAGTCCAAACACAGTGTAATGAGTATCTTTCTGTTAAATGGAAAATAATGGAAAATGTGTTTAGAAACAAGGCTACAAAATGCATACTGCTCTTTTTCTCTCCAAGAAAACGATTTTTTTTTTTTATTTCCAAGTAACTGTACTGAATGCCAGTATATTTCTAGAATAATAATACCTTGCTGAAGATACTTGGTATTTATCTGACTTACCAGAACGATGGTGATGTTGTTCTTCTAGGAACTCCAAGTCTAGCATTAGGTCATCTTCATCCAACTCACAGGAACCCAAGTTATTTAAAACATCCTAATATACAGTAAAAAAAAAAAAGCAGCATTTAGACAGATGTGTTAAGC
The DNA here is from genome assembly GCF_000699245.1 of Pterocles gutturalis. Lineage (NCBI taxonomy): Eukaryota > Metazoa > Chordata > Aves > Pterocliformes > Pteroclidae > Pterocles > Pterocles gutturalis. The sequence continues at coordinate 50,551 of NW_010122330.1, read as the reverse complement.
AAACTGTTCTGCACAAAATAATAAGTAGGAGCCATAGAAAATTTTTCTACTCACATTGGAGCAGTAAGAAATTTTATTAAATAACTGCTCAAGTATAAATATACTTGTCACCATTCTCTGTTTTTATAAAATCTCAAATATTTAACAAAAAAAAAAAACACAAACAGAAGTACAGGTAATACCACCTACATAACACTTTTTTTTTTTACTGTTCAATTATAGTTTTGTGTCTTTCCAAGTCTAATCATAACTTTTTATGAAGCATAAAAATGTTATTTTTAGCACAACATAGAAGTATCAGTACTTGTTTTTCATTAAATTTTGGAATTCTAAGCACTGCCTGCCTTTACCAATATCCTCTGAAGGGGGATTTACTGTTCTATTTATCCAAGGTATAAAGAGACACAAATTTAGGATAAACAGGAAATTCAGGCAAGAATGATCGAGTAATGAATTTTTAAGTATTAAGGTGGGTGGTAAAGGCTCACATGGACAGAGAGGAAAGCCTGACTGTAAAGTGTAGCTGCATAGGTCCCCCTTCCCTTTCTGTGATTCATTCTGTTTGCCCAATTTTAACCACAGACAGATAAGGCAGGTTTACACTACGGATCCTCTGGAAAGTCCAAAAGGGGCTACAATCAAGCGAGAGCAATATAGTAGTTTTCTGCAATACATTTTTCCTTACAGGATTAGCTTCTCGGAAGATCAAGTAGCTACTTATGTCTCAGGTAGACACCTTTACTCTGTAAACTCTGAGTACAGCAAATATCTCTATTTAGGCTTAATTTGGGGATCATGAAATGGCATTCAGCTCAGCCTCTGGGAAGCCCTGCTTGGAAAACCAGTGCCTGCAGCCACACAAAGAAATGACAATCAGTCTCGGCAGACACACACCACCGACAAGGGACAGAGCCTCGCTGAAGAAAGCCTCTCCGCTCTGCCAGCCAGGGAGAAACAGCAGCAGGGAGAAGGCAAACCATATCAGGACAATTTACCTCTTTCTTGTTCCCCGTCCCTACGCTCAGCACAGCCAATTTTAGAGAATGAGGCAATAAGTCAGTTGTTTTCTCTAGCCCCTACCAACTTCAAGTTGCTAAACCCATTGTATTAAAAGAGATATTTATTCTGCACTTTCTTCCCATATATATTTTATTCTATGGTCATTTCTTTCGACCTGATAAAATAATTATTTTCTCCACTGGCACTTTGTTTGCAAGTCTACAAGTGGTACAGCAACAGGCTTAATTCTGCAGGTCATTCATGGGCAAAAAAAAATTTGTAGGTCCTACATGAGATGCTGGCACTCCATACATCTCACATGCTCCCAACACAAATGTCACCCAGAGAACATGGGAATTCAGTGTGAAAGAGGCCAGGGGATCATCCCTAAGTACCAACCTGTCTGTGAGATCTCTGAATAGCAATTTGACATACAGAAAGCAGTGAAATATAACAGTAATATATAGTATAAACTAGCAAAAGCCCTCCCTGACTTCAGTTCCAACCACATTTTTTCATATTCCTTCTAATTCTTTGAAGTATTTTTATTTTCCCCCCCATACTAGATGCCAGTTCTTATTCACACAGCTTACATTTATTTAACCCTTTTGAGTAACTATTTCTTCCAATTCCGTTTTCTGCTCTTTCGCAAACAACACACAAGTCAACACAAGGATTTTTTTCTTGCACTTTTTCCCTGACTTACCATCAGCACAAGCAAACCTCTTCTGAGATACAGATGCCACTGCTAATGCTGTTACTACATTTACAGATGTCAAGCACAGAAAGTGACAATTGTCTAAGTGTAGAGGCCTCCACACAAGCAGCAAGCAGCACTGTACAGAAAATATACATCACACCAACGCTACAGTGACACCAAACACCCAGCATCTTATTCCCTCTACCTTAACGCAAACAGCTGCTGACAAGCCTTCATCACAATGGCTGTTTCCTTCCCTCATGCTGACAAAATGTAGACATTCAAGAGGCAATTTATTGCTACACAGCAAAATTAAATAAAATAAAAACATGCAAATGCTATATGCAGATGCATTGTATGAGGTTCTTGTGCCTGATTCTTATGTACAGACAAAATTTTCTAGTCTGGATTTACATTAGCACACAACAAACCCAAAGTAAAATTAGTTTACTTTAAAAAAGTTTAAAGAAAAAGTGTTCTGTATTAAATGAAAGTGGGAGAACAAACTTTGTTCAATGTTACAGATAACCTAAAACTGAAATAATTTTTGCGTCACTGTTGGAGCTAGTGAAACACTGAAAATCCCAATAAGAGCTTATGTGTATCCTTTAGTACCTAAATACCTTTCAAAATAGTAGGAGCAAGACACTGCTGAAATTTGTTCTCTGTTCTTTTTCACAAATTTCACCATCTTCAGTCCAGCTGTTATTCCCAGTTGTATTTCAGATGGAGAATCAATGACTATGGCACGTTAAGCACAGATGAACATAAGGGAACCATGTCTAAACATGGGAAGCGTTTGGGGGTTTTTGCTCCCTTTTTAAACTTAGACACTATTATGCACTTGAGCTTGATCAAACAGTATATTAAACTACTCAGAGAATGTACAACAAACATTAATAAAACAATATGTAAACAAGGCAAGAAAAGTATTTTGGTGACAAAGTCCAGAAGAATATCCCTGCAATTTTTAAGCAACAGGTTTTGGCTTTTCATGCCAGTAGAGGCAAAAGGTAAAAAAAGTTCTAGTACACAGGTTTGTTCTTTACCTTAAAATTACAACTTATATTACACTTGATCAACTGAACCCACATTGATATTAATGCTAAGCATCCTTTGATGAGCCATACCAGTAATAATGAGCATCATTTCATGCTAATTGAGCATCTTGTGCAGTAACTTAGGCATGGTGTAAAATCTTGGGAGACTGCCTGCGAAAGTCTTTGCCAAAAAAAAAAACAAATTCTATTTGACTTGGAAAAAACAATCACAAACAGAACCACAGTTTTTTAAATTGAAGAAACTCTGCCAGGCAAGACGGACCAAAAGGAAAAAGTTTGTACATAACCCTCCCCCTGCATATTATTGCTTCTCAGGAAGGTCTTAGCTTCCAGTAACTTCAGGGTGGGAGGCAAACCACGCTCTGTCTGTCCCCTGTCCTGCAAGCAGAACATGTTAGTGAGGTTCCCAGGGCTGTCCTAACTGAGTTACGTTTGCTGAAAACACAGAACTAGAAAATACAATAAGAGAAAAGGGTTCTTAGAATGACCTGCCTAACACCACAGAACATCTCAGCGGTACATCCCCTGCCCCTCTGCCCCCTTCTGTGTTGCCATGACAATTAGTAACAACTACAAATTCTTTTTAAGTTTACTATCTCTTGACCCTTTCCCTGTTCTCCCCTTCATCACTGCTGCTGCGTTCTTTCAAGAATGACGCAACTAAATTATAAAAAAGTAAAAGAGAGAAAGGGAGAGAGATCAAGCCCTAAAAGTAGTCAAAGTGAATAGTTTCAAGGCTTTGCTACACAAAGAAAAAAATAAATGAATGCTTCTATCAAGGTCCCAAGGAAACATCTGTTGTCTATTTATGGTGGCACACATTTTATTTATTCCAGGAGGTAAACCGTTATAGTTAAGACAGAAGTTCTGTAGCAAAAACCTCTTTATTGACTCTGTAATAGTCCCTTAGAAGCCTTAAGACATATTTCCTACTTCTAGTATCTGCTTGACTTAAAGTTGTTTAGCCTTTATAATGGTCCTGAAATTAACATGACAGTGCTCTTTTCTTCCCATTGATCTGGAAGTTGATCATAATTTGTGAGCAGAACACATGATCAGACTTACTTAGTCAACCATTTGCCCATGTCTCTCAGTTTTTCCTGATTAAGACAGGAAAACTGCAGCCCC
>NW_010122330.1:30940-46632 GCF_000699245.1 Pterocles gutturalis | reverse complement strand
GCCCCTCTTTCCACCATTGACTTGGTGAACTACCACCGTTATTTAAGCTAGTTTCTATTTAAATGAGAGTTTAACAGTGATATTTTAAATGTTACTAATTCATAATAAGAAGCAATCATTTCTACAGTGGTTCAGGCTGCTTTTGATAACTGGTGATGGCTGTAGCAGAACAGGATTCTCATCCAAGAATATTTCAGGGCATCAGTAACAATTTTCACATTTAAAATTCTTTCAGCAACAAGAAGTATAATCTGCTGTTTTACATCCAACAGCTAGGTATCTTACTCAGAGCTCACTGAACTCCATGGTACTCCATTTACCTGTGACTGGGCCCAGACATTCTTAACATTCTTAAGAAATATTAGCTAGGAATAATTTTATTATCAAAAGATACACAGTGATTTGCATGGAGAAAGTTCCGAAACAGCTGAAACGTTACAGGGATACAGATGTATTAGACATACAGTTCCTCCCAGCGACACAGTATGTATCTGGATAGTAAGTTTACTCGGGGTTGCTGAAGGGGGCTTTCTTCCTACCTTAGTTCCTTCCCAATCTCTGTCTTTCTCTCTTCCCAGCTTCCCATTCTATAATCACTCAAAGGAAATCCAATGCATAATACGTGAATTTTCAGCCCTTTCCCAGAATAATCAAGTATTTCATTATTTTTAAACCTATTCCAGCTCAGAGTCTCCAACACTTAGAATGAGTTTGAAAGCTGGAATGAATAACAACAGCTTCAGGAGTAAATATATATAAAGTGTCCAACATAACCTGTCTCAAGTCTACTATTAGGCTCAATCAAACAACAAAAAGCAAATAACATTTCTTTATGAAGCCCTCTTCACTATGTGTTTATTATTCCAAATAACCAACTTACGCATATGAATACCTAGTGAAATTACTGCTTATGGAATTATAGTATACTCCTCTAAGAACTGATTACTCTGGTATTCAAAAATGACAATAAAACATACATATGAATATACAAGTACACTAAAGCATATTATTTTGTTAAGCAATGCAATTCAGTTCCAAAATGGACCTAGCAAAATCCTATCAATTGCACAATAAATATAAACAAAGCCAAGTAAACTCATATAGAACTGACTATTTACAACTAATACACAAAGCCAAGATGAACAATTGAGTTTAGGTGACAAATATGCCCATTTGAAACAGCCAGCAATCAATGGCACTAATAAAAAGATTCATTTCTTCATGTTTTCACACATTTTTATGCTAGACTTCTTGCTCCCATACCACTAAAATGGTGAAGTAACAGCAAGGTCCTGAAGGCAGCAGACACGGGTTCTCTGCCATCACCAGCATCTTTGGAGAGTTGTATACATTGTTTTGCAAATTTCTTCTAATTAACATGCAGTCCCTATGCATGTTCACTATGATGTTCAATGGCTTCTGTTTATTTTTCATTTTCTATGCTGATATCTTGAGGGAGATTCTGTTGTTCCAAACAAGGGGATGCAGATTTGTCTTCTGACCAGCGCTTCTGTGTATCCACACACAGGTTTCCGCTGGGGTCTAGCATTTTCCAGGGTTCTTTTACACAGGTGACTGGGATTTCCATTTCACCCTGGTATAGTGATACTGCAACAAAATCTTGACTATTGCTTGGAGATTGTTCAAGACCTTTGAGAACCTGAGGTCCAGTAAGCAACTTAATGAAGCTCCAAGACTGCAGCACGGACATGTCTGCAATTTCTCAGTTCACCAACACTTCTGTAAGACACATGTACGGCTGAAAACAGCATCCACAGAAGTCACTGAAACTTAACTCCGGTTATGCATACATTGATACAATCATGAACCTGAACATACTGACTACATTTCAATCTTTAATGTACTTTTTAATCCATTTTTTTCCTGGAAAGCACGTTGTCCCTGTGCTTCCTCTGATGCGTGCCTATGCCAAATCCTGGCCACTGCTGCAATTCAAACCCAGCAGATGAGCTTTGGTCATGGGCATCCCTCTTTGAAACATTGTTCTTCTTTATCACTTATGTTGGACACAGATGCATTTCTCCTCAAGAACCTGCAGTTCTACTTCGCTGACACTTTAGACTATATCAGGAAAGCCCTAAAATCCAGTGGAAGCCTTTTTCAAAGATTTTTTTTTGCCCTGATATAAATAGCCCATTTCTCATTTGCCTAAGTGATTATGCAGCAATCACTGGATTTTCAAAGATGTTTTTAGAACTACAAGAACAATTTTTTTTTTCCCAAAACAATTGTTTGGATTCTGTTTTCTTTTCCTTTCTCTCCATGTTGGTCTCTAGATATCTCTCTGATCATGTCCCTCGGGGTTGTTGTTCTTAACTATCTTCTGAATACAGATTTTCATTTCTTATTGTTTTGTTTTCTTTTTTTCAAAATATAAGGATTTCGTCTTCACACCTTCCCACTGAAATGATGTACTAAATGTGGTTTATAAACATCTCAGACAAAAAACAGCCTTTTACTGCATGCATAATAGCATGTTAGTATTTAATATTACATTTTTTTTTCCTTCACTGTAGAAATACATGTGGGGGGCTATTTGAGATCAATACTTTTGTTAGAGCACATAGGCAAAACACTCTAGGGAGAATAATTTGATTCTTTTGTAAAGTCATATGTATGACATTTCACCTGTATCTACTCAGGGTCACTGCATATCTGATGCCAGAAAAGATAAGAATTAAATACTTATTTCAAGTCTGAAATGATTTCTAGAGATTGCCAAAAGACAGTACTTCATCAAAATTGTATTCAGCCAAGGAACGTGGCAAGCAATCAGCATAAGAATGAAAACCGAGAAATACTCAAGGAAAGAGAAAGACCTTGAGCTATTTAAAGTAATGTTAACTTGTAGAACCCTACCTGAATAATTCATGGCCATAATTAAGTATTTCCCCTTCTGCACTCTCCCACACACTTCAAAGAGAAAATGAAAGTATGCGAAAGCCAGCAAACAGAAAAACCTTTAAAAACACAGAATCCCTGCCAACAACCTAAAAAATCTCTGTATCAAATGTAAAGCTTAAGGATGCCTTTCATACAGCAAGAGCAGCTTAGAAGTGTTCTTTTTCCCTGAATACCACCTGCCAGAAAACATATTATTCCCTACTCGAATCAACTAGAGACTTTAGAAATGAAAAAAATAAATCTTGTAACGTTTGGTAAGAACATTTGGTGTAGCTCACGTGTGGAAATCCCTTTATATTATAAATTAATATGTCCTTAAGAACCAAAGACGGAAAATTATCAGTGGAGGGAACTGCTAACTATAGACTCTGATCCATCATTCTACTCGTCAAAATATTTTTTGCATGCAAAGTTTTGGCTTTGCAAGGGAAGCACAGTGCTTTCCATCCTATTCTTGTCTCTGCCCTTTCAATTCTTTCCATGCATTAAATCAATGTCTGCAGAGATTTTGCCTGATTGATTATATCTAATGGACTCTCCTAACAGGTCTCAGTTTGCACTCACCCACACAGGGTTCATTTCGCCACAGTATGGTCGGCTCACTGAACCCACAGAAGCAAAATCCAGAAAAGCTCAAGCCATGGGTTGACAGCATTGATCATAGTGCAATCCGTGCATCCACAGATGCCAACGGATTCCCCTCTGCAGGAGTAACCAAAGCCACACTCGCTATTTCATCAGCACAACTTGGTAGCTGCAGATGCCCCATCCCTGGAGGGGTTCAAGGCCAGGCTGGATGAGGCTTTGAGCAACCTGGGCTAGTGGGAGGTGTCCCTGCCCATGGCAGGGGGGTGGGACTGGATGATCTTGAAGGTCCCTTCCAACCCAAACCATTCTGTGATTCTATTTGCTTGCCTTGAGCTCAGACACACGCACACTAAAAAGGAGGGGCCATTGCCAGTGGATTTGTAACATGGCAATGCCACTAACAGTATAGCTGCTAACAACATAGAAGTGTTTTATGGCACTGCTAAACACAAGTATGTAAATAATATGCAACTCCAAAGACTCAAACAGAGATTGGTGGCATATTTGCACAAATTATGTACAGGGAATCAAGCAAGCAAAAAGAAAAAAAAAAAATCTAGCAAGATGACAACAAAGGTGGCGTAACAGGCAGGAAAGGTGTGTGATGGAACCAGAACTAGTCCTAGTTCCAAAAACAAGATGACCTGTAGGAGAGGCAGACAAGGTCCCCTCTCTTGCTATTTGGGGAGGAGGCTCAGAAGCACAAAACCACCAAGAATGAGTGAGCAAAGAAGGAAGAAGCAGCAACTTCAGCTCCAGTTTCCAACACCTGAGAGTGCAGGAGCTTGGCCCCCACAGCCTCAGTGACAGCGAGGACCAGCGCCATCACCAGTACCTGCACCCCAGCAAAACTGGCCTCCTTGGTCAGTCTCCAAACAGCCCCACCGCAGCCACCTTTAATTCCTACGCTTGCATACAGGTACGTGTACAGGCACACACCCAGTATTAAAGCATTCTAATTAATCCTGGCTCAAGTCAACCCTAGATAAGGATCAGTTCTTGACAAAGTTGATAAAGACAACCATCATCTAACCTTGAATTAACTATCCAGCAATAGAACATTAAAGCGAAAGCCACATGGAAAATGTGCACAAGCTTCTGTGCATCAGAAATTGAGATCTGGTTCTGCAAATAAAAGAAAAAACAATACCATTTCAGTCAGAGAGGCACTTTGTTCGCCATTCTTTCAAATAATTCTAGAGGGCTTAGATTCACTTCAGTTGTAAAGAGAACCAAGACAACTGGATTTTCTGTGTCCAAAAATAAAAAGTTATAGATGTTTTTCATACATCAATCTATAGTTTCATTAACAGAACCCTAGTAAGAAAAATTCTTCTGTTAAGAAAGTATGAAAATACAGTCAGAGAAATGCAATAAGGCTTAAAATGACCGAATAAAGCCTCCTTTAATAGTTTTTTTTCCCTTCACTGATATACACATATGCTTTCCTCCCAGCAGAGGGATACATCTGCAACACATAATTTGCTTTGTGGATTAGTTAATGTTTTCACAGCTTTTGTAATAGGCAAAGTGCTACGCAAGCATTCTAGTGCAGTCATTACCATCATATAGCTTTGGGAAAGTTTTCTACATCTCATGTACCAGATTTTTCTGCCAAATATAGAACAAACTCCTTGAGTATATCTACCTTGCATTTATATAGGATATAATCCAGACCATTCTGTGAAGTTTATTTGTATTTACCCCAGAGATGTGAGTACAACAGGAACATTCAACACATGGATTGGTCAGGGAAATTCTTCCAAACCCACTCAAATTAAACACAACTTACAGATAAACTATTTGAGAATTCTAACTTGGCAACTAGAAATTCCTGTGTCCTGACAGCACCAAAGTCAATGCTTCAGCCAACATTTAAATGGTCAAAAATTGCTTTTTGACACCTAATCAGTCTTCAATTTCATTTTTGCCTTTTCTTGGCCAGTAGTACACAGAGAGGAGGAAAGGAGAAAAAAAAAGGAAAAAAAAGGATACAACCATACAGCTGATGAGGACCTGTCTGCCAAAAAAAAGAAACATTTAAATTCAGGGGATGTGGGAGAGAGAACCTTGGCATTTGTGATCTTGATAAACTCCCACCACTCCTAAGGGGCAAGCCATGGTCATCTCTTTAAAGAATATTATTCTCTGACAAACCACATCAGAACAATTGTCCTTCTGCCACCATCCAGCACCAGCCACATACATCTCACAGAGACAGCCGAATTCAAGCCCCCTTTTCACAAACAGGACTAACATTGTTTAGCATGTGTTCTCAGTATTTCTGAAAAGCAATGCAGGGCAGGGTACGTGTATGGTACCAAGTTCTAGAAACGACCAATGCTTCTTGCAAAGAACCTCTCCCCGTGCTGTCACAGCTCTAGTTGTATCACCTATTACCATTGGAGTCAGCACTTCCGGACGCCTAATCTATTTTATGGCTTGAGCATTATTTTATTTCTAAGAAAAGACTAAGAACTTGCTACATATTAAAACTCAAAACTCTCCTAGGCATATGATTAAATAAATATTTTTTGTCTGGTAACAGGAAAATTTAATACTTTTTCTTTCCCAATATTATTATAAGCCAATTCAAGGCTGAACCTTCTGTTTCTGATTCTAATTTGAAGTCTGTATTATCGGTGATAAATCACTAAAAAGTGAGCCCTGCAAACAAAACCACAAGTGACCCTTTACTATAGCACCATTAATGCAATATCATAATAGATATGCTATTGCTAATATTATTTGAATTCTTTCTGTTTCCATGGTAACTTTGGCCTACGGCTGCTTTGGTAAACAGGGTTTTAAATCATTCTTTGAGAAAGGCTTCTGCTCAAATGTCATTTTTCCACTAGTGCATACTTTTCGCCACTTTCTTTGTTTTGCTCTCTTTTTTTTTGAAAAAAAACTGCAATGGAAATTACTGGTCCAGAAGACATTATTTTTTGGTTATTGCAGCAGAATGGGCAGTGAATTGGGAACTTGAGGAAGCAAGGCAACCTGTAACAAGCTTTGACTAACATCAGCAGTACAAAATGCAATATTTCATCCTGGAGAGATATCTAAAGCTCACAGAGACTGAGCAACAACAAGCCCTTGCTGGAAATTCTGTAACATATTTTACAGGCTTTGTTACTTCTCCTCTGTAACTTCACAACTCTTTGATGCTTACAATGACTCTCTCTTTCAGTATCCACGTGTGCACTTTCTTCTAACAAATATTTAGCCCCCTAGACATCAGAACGGAAGAGGAGCATGGATAGTCATGTTCAATTCTTTCCCATGGCTTACACAGGTGCTTAAACTCAACCAAAAAAAAAAAAAAAAAAAAAAAAGATTTGCCAGACATGCCCAGCTTAAGAAGAGAACAGTATACTGGTATCAGAGATCACCTGGCTTTTATGTCCAAATGCAGAGATGACCTAAGCTGTACATTGAGCAGCTAAAGATGTTTCCCTTTGTAAGGCAATGAATTCACAGTCCATTTTCTGTACAACATAATCCTTAATAATGTTAATTGCATCACAAACTGTTACTTGCTGGCAGGAGATCCAATCCTTCAATCATTTCCTAGTCGATACAGCTGTTTACAAATCAGACTGATGTCAGGTTTATCAGACGGGAAAATGCAATTGCTGATGCGTTCTAAAGAGGGAAAGCTCAAATAATAATGTTACACATAATATATATTATATATACATATATATGGAGCCCAAATAATGTTACACACATATTGTAGAGATTAGATCAATGTCTGGTTCTTCAAAAGAAAACAGTATTCTAAAAAACTATGTGCTGTATTTGCCACAAAGTGAAGCACGAAACCTGTTCTTCACTCTGCTTAGGGGTCTGTTACCTGTAATTCCATTACCACTTATTTCTGTTTACTGTGTGGCTTTGTACTTTAAATGGCATCTGCAATATTTCTTTGGCAGTTCCCATTCTTCCTATAAATTTAACAGAAATAATGTGCATATCATACAGAATAGCAAAGACATAGCTTCTTTTTTTTTAAAAAAAAAAAAAAGGGGGCAATGAATTAAAATATACACTTATTTAATCAGCAACTTACTTGTTAAAGGCTCTTTGGTTTGCTATTAAATATCACATATCTGGTCACAGAATTCTTCATCCTGAGCACATGAAAAGTCTGCTATTTCAAAAAGCAGGGGTCGGCAGCTTATTACTCTGATAAGTTAGACATCAGACCTGCGACAGGAAAGACTTAGCTCTCCTAGAAAGCACTCCGAAGACCTTTTTCACTAATCAACTTTTATGCATTTTCCATATAGAGAGCAACTGAACCTCTCTGAGGTCATGGTGACACCGTCAGAAACTTTCTCAAATCCTCACCAGAAAATACTGTAATTATAATGACTTTTACTTACCGTTAATTCCCAGCTGCCTAATTTAGTAGGGTAGAAAGCAGCCCCCCCAGAACTAACTGGAATAAATTTTTAATTTAATAGTCTAATGTGCTCCAGTTTCGGGTTTTTGGTTTTTGTTTCCTTTCAGGGAATCAATGCTTTCACTATTTGTTAACGGCTAGGTACTCAGGGCACGCTGTTAAGAGGCCTCAAATAAGATAGTCTCTTGGTCAAAAGTCTTCGTTTAAAAAGAATCAGCAATACATACATCACAGGGTAGATTTCTTTAGTGCAGTTATGATTTTCCTTCAGAAAGAAGTAAAATACAGTCTTCTGGTGGGATTTGAATAGGATAGCAACATTCAATTAACAAAACGTTGCTGTTTCGTTCCCACTCTAAATGGGTAACACCCCAAAAAATCCAGACTTTCTCAGCCTAAAGAGAGGTTTTTATCCCATGATGTGAATAAACCAGGTCCTCACGGACTAAGCTTCAGGAGGGCCATTACCAACTCATCTGGAGAATACTCAGCACAAAATGTTATTCAGCATAACAACATATAACCTTAGTGCTCAAATTCATGCTAAGAAGAACTCGAACTCTTAAGCTAAGAGACCTATTCTCAATGTCTATGTAGTCACGACCCTACAGAATAAACTAAGTATTACACAGTAAATAATTACTGTCTTAGCAATGGCAGATTGTCATTATTTTCAAATGTTTACTAGGATGAAGAACTTTCACTATACTCTTCAGTATAGTACTTCTATAGTGCTTGCAGTATACCAACATTAGGGATGCTAAAACTACTTGTTTTTCTCTTGTTGCCTTGATTTTCAAACCAAACTTCAGTCATCAGGTTCTAATAACACTTTCTACAGGGATTAGCAGACATCTTCACACATCCAAAATAGACTGACATGCTCTTTCTTGGTCAGTATCCCTATTTTTAAGATGCTTTCCTGCATGTAAGTGCCTTCTGTAGCTGTTTTTGTTTTCAGGGTAAGATAAAAGTACAGAGGTAAAGAGATTTTAGAAACATGCAGTAGAATCTACATAAAGATTAGATATTACTTGACACACTGAGCAAAAGAAATCTAACTAAATATCAAAGCCCATACCTCCTACAGCCTTTATTCTGTATGTATAGACTTCATGATGTCAAAAATTAGTTTTGGTTTTCTTTCTATTCATTGGAGTCATAAAGCAAACATAGTCAGTACGATAAAGCCAGCACATGCAAACACTATTCTGGTGTTCAGTACTATGCAGTACTATTATCCCCAGCTCTGCAGTGGAAATGCACCTGTACTTTTACAAATTACAACTTATTAGCCTGTTTTCCTAAGGAATAGGGTTGATGTCACCCCATTGTCTAAGCACAAACTTTTTTTATTATTTTCCCAAGAAATATTGAACGTCTTTACCAGCATGAACTGAATTGGACATAAAGGTGGCAGTCTTTAAGGCAAAATGCAAAAGCTAAGCAACAGAAAACATTTGGATGAAAGAGATGCGAGCAGCGCATCTGCTATGAGCAGAAGTGCCGCATAAACTCACACCTTACAACAGTGAGTATGAAATATCCTTTTTTCTCAACTGCAGAAAGTTTCATCTGAACCCTACATCCTTCTTTGACACTGACACTGATCCATCTGTCCCAAAACATAAATCTCCTTGCAAGCGAGATTTCCCTAATTCCAGTGCTCATAAAACTCATTTGCTTGCTACGTGATGAACCAGTGAATATTCTACGATCACTTTCCACGCACTCAGCATCCTATTGTTTTTAGGAGGTAAATCAGAGACAAATGAAATCACCCCACGGAATGAGACAGCTGCACTCCTGGGACCAGAACACATCGCCTGTCATTTCTGCTCCTCCCTTATTCAGCTATACCAGGCAATCGCTTAATTTTATTGTGTCATCATTTGAGCCAACATCCCCCTAGTGGAACTGACTGAAAAAAAAAAAAAAAAAAAGAGAGATGGAGTTCTTAATTTGCCAGAGGTTCTTCAAGAGGCTTGTCTGGGGCACCATACTAGCTGCTAAACACCCTGCATCTGTCCTTCCAGCACCTGAAACAATGAGCGTGTACCAGCATAATCACAGGTGGCCCAGGGTCACTAACAGAAGGGAGAGGTTCTTCTTCTTTAAATCTGTATTCGTTTCAGATAGGTGAGCATCTTAACCTGTTAGAGAACTAGGTACAAGTTATCGTAGGGAGAGATTTACTGAGTTAAAGGTTAGGTGTAAACACTACAGTCGTATTATTTATAAATACAAAAATTTAAAGTGACTGAGAAACAGGCACCTTCCTTCAATACAGTCAAACACATGCAAATACAAATACACAACATCAGCTCATCTACCTCAGCAGCACCGGTCACAACAAACACACAATTTCAAGATCTTCCTCCCTGCTCTGACTCACCATTGAACGGAGTCCATTTAGAGACCACTGACCAGGTAATAAAAGGTGTAAGGAACAGTCCTACCTGAGAGACGACCAGTTATAAATGACTCTAACCTCCTAAAATAGCTGTGCCATAGACACTACAGCCCGCTTGCCCAACTGGCAGAGATTAAGGAGTACAAGAGGCAGACACTTGAGAGTACTGGGCTAGAACACTAAGAAAACACCAACAACCAAACCAAACCAATCATACCCGCTTACAACTATAAGCACATTGAACAAATTTCAGTTTTCATCCATTCTTTCAGGGGATGAGAAAGGAAATAAAAACTAAAACTTCATGTTCCTTGGCAGGGTATACCTCCTTCTTCAACATGAAGATTCAGGCTATCCACAGAAGAACGAACTGCAAAGATATAATGGGTTTGTTGTTTTCCTTTCCCTCAGGATACACAGGAGAATAGCACTGAAAAATTTGACAATATAGTGTTATCAATGAAAGTTTGGCATTCTCATCCCTGGGGAAAAGTCCAGTTTAATCTATGAGAATGTAAACATCAAATGTTTAAAAAAAAAAAAATCTTTGTGTGCAAAAATGCAAATCACACAGTGCTCTTCAGATACCATTCACTAACAGAACAATAACTATTCACCTACAGGACTTTCCATGCACTATCTGCAAAAGTAAAATATGACACTAAAGATTCTTGTGTCATTTATCAAATATAAAGCAGATAAAAGCTACCAATACACACGTATTTGCTATGTATATAATAGGTCTCCAAAATTACCTCATCTTACTATTTTATAATGTTACATTAAGAGACCCGTGGTTTGTGGGCCATAAAAATCCAGGATTCAGACTTATACCTTTGAATATTTCCTGGTGGAAGACATGCCTGCATTGACAAAAGTGACATCCTTCATATGCTCCACTTACTGCATGGGTTGGGGTAAGTGTCCAAGGAGAAGCAGATTTCCTGCCTTCTGGAAAAAAAGTAGGTGAGAATCTCCTTTTACTCAATAATACTGTGCTTTTTAAGGGGAAAAGGAGCCAGCACATGATCTGCTTTTTTACATAGCTTGCAAAAGACTTCTGACTGTAGTACAACTAATACTAAACTTGTATCTTTACGTTGTCTGAATTTGAAACAAGAGAAAAACTTGACAAATTGTTGCACTGTGCTTTAATTTTTTGAGTTTGATGAAGCTATAAACTAGAAGGACTCAAACACGATGCCTGAAAGGCAGCATAACCTAAAGGAACATCAGTCAGCTGAGAAACTGTAAGCTTTGATACACTTCCTGCACTTTCTGCTTCATTACATCAGATAATCCCTTCACTCTGAACATACCGTCTCCACTCCTACTCCATGTCTGTCTAGCTTATTCAAATAGTAAATCCCCGAACAAATGAATCTGTAAGTTATTTTCTCCACTCACACTCAGCAGGAGGATCAGCAGGCACAGCTGAGATCACCAACCCCATCTCTCTGCTCCATCCCTTCTCTATTTCTTTGCAACCTTACGAGGATAGGTGGAAAAAGTATTCAGTCTGAACTTCCACAAGCTAGCACTAGGAGTGTTAGGTTTCTTGAAGGTAATTTATCTTAAGCGTCTGTGATGTAAACTTCTGTGACCCAGGAGCAGTCACACATCATATCCTGCTTTCCCAGCCAGAAAAGGAACCAGGTGGAAAAGGGAGAGCTGGAACTGCCTCAGCCATAATAGCTTCTTTCATTCGCACCATCCTATGCCTATGCAGAACACCAAGCGCGTCTTCATGCCAGTGTTTGTACAGTAAAAAACAGGAATAATGACAATTCAGTGCAATATTAAAAAAGGAAAATTCACAAGGTATATTTTCATTTTGCGTGGTGTCATATTGCATGAAATGTAGCTCTTTCATTTATGTACAACATCTGTGTGCTATTAAATCATTCTTTTCTGAAATGCCTCGAGACAATTTCTCGTAAAGAGGAAGCCAAGCCTAACCTCTGTTATGCAGCAATGCAGTAGGATTTTATTTCCCTTCCTTTGCTTTGCTACAACGGCTTTAAACAACTGGATCCTTTAACTCTGCTACTCAGAAAGCTGCAAATGTATGTTCCAGCCTCTTGCTGCTTACAGAGGCAGAGTAAAAGCGTGCTGTGCTGTCCATCACAGCACTCAAAGCACTTCTCTGCATTGCAAGCACTGCTCAGCCTACCATTGGCCACTCCACACGACTCTGAAGTTGAAGCTTGGCACCGGACCATGCAGAGCTTCCATGTAAGGATTTGACTTGCCATGGTCATTTATCCGTCAGGCTTCTTGACTGCTGAGCAACCTCAGAAACCTCCAATCCTAAGGGTAATGCGTCACTGATTTTGTAGCATGGCAGGGTTACTGCTCCCTGGCCATGGCAAAAGCATCCTCAGAAATAAAAGCTCCAAGAGGTTTCCTTGTCACAGGCCTCAGCTGCTGAGGAACCAGAGCACTTCCCTTGCTTTCCTCCCCATGCTTCAATGTGGTTTTTCTGTGCTGCAGAGTAGCATGCTTCTCTGAAATGCTTCCGTAATATTATCACACTGTTATTGGTATAAAATAAGGACAACACAATTTATGTTTTAATCAAAAGGCTTCAGTGTCATGCTACACAAGAAATCACACAGCCTTCTACTCCAAAGCACATGCATATTTACATCAGCCTTCACCGCTGCAAAGAAGCCTACTGCCACCAAGTGGCTCTGAGGAAAAATAAATCCCATGGTGAAACACACTGAGTCTGCAGAAAGCCTGGAGATCCTAACTTTGATGCATTTCCCAAAAGAATTACAGGTAGCTGTCTGTTCGTGCTTAAGAAAATAAGGTAATCAAAAATTAATTTCCAGGCACAAGAATCAACAGACATATTCCTGGATTTCTGAAAGAGACAAACGCCGTATTGATGCTGCACCATAACTGCCTTCAATTTTTGCCTCAGGGCTCTGTATCATAAATTTAAACTGTAATGGAAAGGTATACTAATTTAAATATTAATGCTACCCAGAATTTTAGAAGTACATCATTATTGTTGTTATCAGTGGCAGCCCTGAGCACTCTCTGGCATACTCTTGAATTAACTTCACGTGCAGGACTTCCAAACGCATTCTCTGTTATACTTGGATTTCAACCAAACACAAACATGCTTTATTTAAACTAAAAGTAACAGGATAAAGTGTACTGCCTTCTGCCCTTTATATATAAACTTTATATTTCAAATTTTCACCTACAAAAAGCTTTCAAAAAGTGAATTAAAAAAAAATCAAAAAGGATTTTTTAAATCCTCAAAGTCCCACTTAAAAACCAAAAAAGCACTTAACTTGTGATTGACAGTCACTTGTCTCACTGCTTATTTCCACATGGGAGCCCTTAAACTGGGCATAGTCTTGTTACGGGACTGTGGCCCACTCCTGGCAGGTACTGTGAATCATAGATTCATAGAATGGTTTGGGTTGGAAAAGCCCTCAGAGATCATCCAGTCCCACCCCCTGCCATGGGCAGGGACACCTCCCACCAGCCCAGGTTGCTCAAAGCCTCATCCAGCCTGGCCTTGAACCCCTCCAGGGATGGGGCATCTACAGCTTCTCTGGGCAACCTGGGCCACTGCCTCACCACCCGCACAGGGAAAAATTTCTTCCTAATGTCTAGTCTAAGTCTGCCCTCTTTCAGCTTATACCCATTACCCCTTGTCCTCTCACTACACCCCCTGATACAGAGTCCCTCCCCATCTCTCCTGTAGCCCCCTTCAGGTACGGGGAGGCTGCTACTAAGTCTCCTAGGAGCCTTCTCTTCTCCAGGCTGAACATCCCAACAAAGGTGCAACGAAAGCACTACGGAAGAAGACGCTGTGCCAGTTCTTCAGGTGTAAATTGTCATTTTCTCTAACTGATATACAAAAAAAAATAAAAAAATCATAACTTTTTGCATCCATATACATTATATCAGTTATGCATTATACCACATAAATACTCTAAATTTCTCAGTTCCACTATCAAGAAGAATAATTGTTCAGAACAGTGAACGTTGTCTTCTGTTTCATGTGACATACAGTAGGAGAAACATTGAGAGCTTCTACTAGTAGCTGATGGTTTCAACTCAAGCACAAAGCAAATATGAATTACATCTTCAGACTTATTTTTGCACACCTGAAACTCCTTCCACTCAGCTCAGAGAAAGCAACAGCCTCTGACATAAGCAATCTTCCTATACTCTGAGTCAGCAGTGGGCAAAAGGAAAAGTTGCTAAAGATAGCATTTATTTTTTGAATACTGCGAAGTAGTTAAATTCCATATCAAAGTAACTCTATCCATAGACTGACTGTGCACCCAGAAAAGAACTCCTAATTTCATCTCTGCAGCCTAACGAAACAATCTGTGCTGCTTCTAGCTGATAATACAGCCCTTAACATGCTGCGATACAAATGGAAGTAAAAGAAAAAGGCTCTGGGAGGAGCTGAAATCAGCCTGCCATTAGAGCGGAGGAGGTTAGGAAGAAGCCAGAAACAGCCTCTTCACAGCCGTGCACAGCACAGGGACAAGGGTAACAGAGACATGCATTGAAAGAACAGCTTCAGAGTGGATTTAAGAGAAGTTCCTTCCCCGTGCAGACAGCCAGGCACTGAACCAGTACATTGAGGCTGTGCAGCCTCCAGCCTTGAGGCTTTCCAGACACAGCTGGATCCAAGCCCTGAGCAACCCAGTCTGATCTCACACCTGGCCCTGCAGTGAGAGCAGCTGGACAAGCAGCCTCCCACCATTCCTTTCCACCTGAACCATCCTGGGATTCTACAAGAAGCTATACGTGTAAGGTGTACAGAAACAAGAGACCTATCTTCCTATTATTTTAAATTAAGCTAGTAAGAAAGACAACTACAGGAAAACATCAGAAGCATAAAACATCACAAGCAAGAGATGAAGCATTTCCAGAAGCAATATTAGGAAAACAAGATTGACTGAAAAGAGCAAAATAGGTGTAACACTGTTTATTGTGTGCGATAATCTTCCAGTTCTGATAAGGTAACAAAATTACAGTTCCTCACACAGACACTCTTGTATTCAATCTATGTTCAAGCAGAGGCTCATATCTGTAGAAGCCCAGAAACTTTCTCGGAATTTATTAGGGCAACTTAGAGGGAATTTCTTACCAGATAGGGTTGTCCTCTCAATGATCTCCAAGAAAGGATTTGCAGTCTTCTGGATATCAAATACTCATCCTAGTCTTTCACTTCCTATCACCAGACTCTTTACTTTACACTTCTTTTTTTTCTTTTTTTTAATAATCAACTGCATTGTGTCAGAGAAATTCTTCCTTATCTACCTGTGTGTAAAGCCTGTGAAAGCTCAACTTCTAGTCAGGGGGCTGCTGAAC
>NW_010122330.1:17668-30878 GCF_000699245.1 Pterocles gutturalis | reverse complement strand
TTTCCCTAAGGACACTGTACAGGAGAGGTTCATTCACACAACATTCAAATAAGTGACCAAAGCAGCTTCTCCATTCTGTGGCTGTTTGATGTACAGAATATTTTTCTGTGACTGTGAAAAAAACAGTCTCCTTTCCAGAGTCAGACTTGCAAATATATGAGTTATGAAATTACTTTATGACACCATAGTTTCTTGTTATAGTACTGCTGAAGAAAAATTTCAAACCCATTTGTGCCTGCTCATACAGTATCATAAGACTATGTTTTATGTTGACAGATAAGTAATGACAGGTTTTTTTTAATTTTAAGAAGAAAAGTCAGCGAAAAAAAAAAAACCATTATAGGTTTCTGTAATTCATTTTGAAGCTTGATTTCAGTCTCTGGACAGTAAATTCTAACGAACAGCAAAACTCTCTATGTGAAATCCAAGTAACTTGTGGTCTATCCACAGGTATATTTAGAGCTCCACAATGTAACAGGTGCTCTGCAAATTTATCCAAAGGCAATGTAGTGGCATTAGGCGACTTGCTCATGTTTGACAACCCATTGAATCAACTGCTTGGCAAAGACAACAAAGCAGTCGTGAGTTTCCACGCAGTGCCCCTCGGACTGTCTTGCCATCCCACAGACTTGCAAACTAAACACCGTCCCAAGAACACAGTTTTCAACTATTCTTTATCCACAGAGAGGAATCATGAAATTCCTTTAAACAGAAGTTGTCTTTCAGAACACAGATGTTATGCTCTAGCGGTGTAAAATGGAAGGCTAATCACATTTCAGGAAGGGTTGTTGGACTGGAACTATGCACTGACTAACAGGAGCACAGAACAAGACCAAGAAACAGCACTTTTGAATTTATTCACTTATTAATGACATGACTGCCGCAGCAGTGCTGCCTCCACTGAAAAATACTTCTCCTGTTAAGGAGTAAGTACACAGCAGAAACGCACAACTAACAGCTCAGCACAAGTGCGACTATTGCCAAGCGCTTATTCTGAAACAGGTCTGCAACTGAGCTTCTTAACATCATTGCCCCTCCTGAATGTTTCAGATGGGCCCTTTCCTGACTCGTTTAGGGCATTCTGTTGCCTGGCTTCAGACAAGCTCCCATCACTTGGGAGCTCTGTTTAAGAGTTGTACTGGGCAAGCCAAAGTGCTCTTCTCACTCGTTAGAATTAAAACAAGAGCTCAGTAAAAAGGATTTTTGTGAAAAGGACACTGATGAACACCTTCACTGAACTCCCAGAAGCTAAAACTATCATGTAAATTCAGTGAAATATACTTGCTTTTAAAACCAACAAAATTCAGAATCATCTTACCCTCATTTCACTTCAACTGGATATTCAGCCCCTGTTTCCCCAGATTCTTGACAGTCTGATACAACCATAAACAGATGCTTTTCCTTCCTTACTCTCACTACAGCATTTTCCATGCTCGAGTTTTTTTTGTTTTGGGTGGGGGAGAGTGCTGGGTTTTTTTTTCTTTTGAGATTTTTTTTTTTATAGGCAGCACAAACACAAGTTCCTGATTTTTCAAAAGTAAAATCACAGACATATTACTCATGCTACAGAACACAAAGCAATTCCATATCATTAGGAATCAGATCTGCCTTTTCAAAAAATGTCTCAGGTTGTTATAAAAAGGACACAGCTGCCTTACCATCTCTGCAACAAGCATAACTTGACCACAGGGAATCATCTGAAAAAGTTCCAGTTTTGCCTCAGCTGGTTTGATTACCATCCAATTCTAGTACCGACATCAATGCTCTTGACCAAAGCAAAGCTTAGCAAGCATCAATGTTTTGCGCTTCTTTCATTTTTCATCTCAGGATCCAAATAATTCAGGATATGCGCTACAATAACGAGGCAGAAATATTGTTTTTCTCCAACTCCCAGGGGCTTTGACTGACACAGCACAGTAAAAAAGAAATCCAAGCTCTCCATTCCTGTGCTACAGCCAATTCTCCCCATGAATACAGTTCTATCAACATGGGCCCCTCACCGAGTTTTGATTTGAGTAAAGAAAAACCTCCAAGTATTCTATTACTACTAGTTCTGTAGCGTTCGGCTTCAGACCAAGATATTTTCCCCAGTGAAGATACAGCATTTGTAAAAAAAGCTAAACTTCCATCAGCGGTCATCCAGATATAAAACTAAGACAAGGACTACCTCAGCGCCTAGCAGATGTTTTGAGGCTGGGAGAACAAATGATCCACATAAATTATTACATCAGCACATCATTACAGTGAAGTTCTGATCTGAAATTAATCACATTCTTACAAGGTGGCACATTGACTAATAAGTAGTAGTATTTGCTGGAGGCTGCAATTTTTTCCTATTAGTAATGCTTCTGCTCATCGCAATTATTCTCATGAGCACCACAGCACAGCCCTTAATCAAAGAGAAAGGGAATAGAAAATGAAGTGGTAAATGTCGGGGATGGCTAGACATCCTTAGCAGAGCTATCTCCTATCTTAAAATACTAGATATTTTTCCTCTAAACTGCAGATAATACATTCTCTGGCTACTAATACATTCTTTCAACTACCTAAAATGCAAGCTGCTTGATAAATTTTTTGCTGCAGGACTTTCAGGCAAGTCTATAGAATAAAGGGAATAACCTTACCAAGCAGTATTTTGTGTATGGAGGGTGTGAGGGTTTAAAACAATACTTTGATTCAGCCAATGTTTTTTGGGAAGAGAAATAATGCAAATTCTACTTCTGAACACAAGGCTAGTTATCACCTTGTCCTCTCATTAAGAAAACTATGAAAGCATTTTTTCATGTTCAGGCCCGATTTCAGATTGCTTCAATTCCATCAAAGTCACGCTACCTCTTTTTGTTATTGCTGGTTGTCTCAAGGCTCTGCAGTAGCCAAGAGGATGCACTAAAGGCAGAGGAAGTTGGTGAAATTGAAGATGACTGATCCTGCCAGTACCACCTGAAACATCTGAAGCCTTAAAACAGAAAATTTTGCTCTGGGAAAAAGAGAGTGGGCTTACAACAATTTGGTGGACAAAACTGGCACTCAGTTTTCCACCAGTTTGTTTGTGTGCTAGCTCACCTTGGAATGGGTAGCTGAAGGACATTTGTAAAATTTCACCGTAGGGAAGTTTATAAAAATGTACTGGTTGGTAAAGTTAAAAAAAATCTCTAAGACATCTCTAAAGTAGTTTTCCTGAGTGACTGCGATGCAAAGACATGCACTGTGACAGCTGTTATTTCTGGACCTTTGAACCCATGAGAAATTAATATAAATAAATATACATATATGCACGCATGGGCTAATACAAAACTCCTAACTTCACACACAAATACGCACCCCAGAAACTCTCTCAGAAGATATGAGCCCAATGACTCTAATAGCAATGACTGCTACCAAATGGGAAAGACATTTTCAGTTAGCGCTGATCTAATAATGCTTTCAATGAGTATTTCAGGTTCTTGCTGATTCCCTGGTGTTGGCTCCTCTAATAACAGGTTTTTCCTTCTCCACTCGCTGTGATACATGCATAGAATAAATGAATTGTCTATTGAAAATCCCGCCTGTTCTGAGTTTGCACCTTCTACACATACCAACCTTACCTGCTGGCAAGCCACGCTGAAGCTTCACAACTGCCCACAGAGTGCACAGCACGTAACTCAGAATCACGGAAAGTTGTAGAAAGACTAAAGCAGTTACTGAGTCAAGTCTGCTGCCCCAAGGCAGTAGCAAATACATGTACAGAATTTCTATCCACTGCTTATTCCATCTGTTCTTAGAGATTTCCAGCGATGGAGATTTCACAATACCCCCAGTCAAATTACCTGGTTTTTAGCACCCTTACCATCAAAAGCATTTCTTAATACACATCCTGGACCCTCCTTAATGTACATCAAGACAAATACTTCTTGTCCTAACCATTTTGGATGCAGAGCATAGATTATTTCCTCCATCTTTTCAGCAGACTTTACTGTAGTTGAAACTAATTACTACTTGCTCCTCAAACTTCTCTTCTTAGGCTATTTGACCTAAAAATCACTCAAATATTGCCCAGAGGATTCTTTGATCATTCCTATCGCTTCCCTTTCCCCTATAATTCACAAATGTTGGAGATATGGGTGCCTAAACTGAATACAGTACCCCATGTTGAAAACTGAGTTCATGGTTCTGCATCCCTGAATTAGGGAGTACGTCTCCCAAAGACAAAGGGTTTTCCAGTAACAGCTATTCAGAGCCATGCAGCTTTCAAGACCACGGTAAGCACCACTGTGCAGTATACTCTATAAATCAGGATACGGCTATTAAGACTAAGATCTATCCAAAACAATGTTCTCAGTTCAGCAGCTTTGAGACTTACAGATACTACGTTCTATGCTGAATTGGGGACATGTAGCACCACAAACTCAAGTATCATCCCCTTAAAATGTCGAGTAAACAGGCACAGTTTTCAACAAAACTATCACCAGTGCTTCCCAACCCCACTGCTATACTAGCTTAAAAAAAAAAAAACTGAGAACTATCTTTACTCAGTAATAACATCCATATCTTTATCCTCTCCATGAGCATACCAATCCATTAAAGTTATCCCTGCATTCTCAGCAAAACAGAAATTAAAAAAAAAAAAAAGATACAAGAAACAATACCAAAAAAAACCCAGCAAAACCAAGATCACTACAAGCAAACCCATCAAGAAACACAAAGGCACCAACAAACTGGATGTGCTAGAGCACACATACACTAAAGAGCAGAGTAATTAAGACAGGAGGGATGATAAAGACAAGTTCAAAACGTATAAGGGAAAAAGACATAGAAAGGTGGTCAGTTATTAGACTGCTACTGGGTATTACTGGGATGCCACCTACGAATCTGTATCATGACTGTAACACCAGTGACACTAGAGAAAGCCATGTTATTTCCATATGAAATCCTCTTCTCCTGTCACTATTCACTGGAAGAATGCTAGCACTAATGAAAATAAATTAGTAGGCAAACATACATATTTTAATACAAAAGGAGATTATAGCTGGGGTGTGGGAGGACGTACCAGCAGAAGAGCTTACTTCCACTGCTCTCTTCCCCTGCTGCTATAAACCCAGGATTGGGCCAGGCTTTTCATATTTAGACAGACTCTTCTCCCGAATATAAGCACAGGACATAAAATCTCCAAGGGCTCACACAGCCCCCCAGCAATGTCTTGTTTTGGTTTTTTTTTAGCTCAATAGACCAAGTTTAATACAACTGAAGAGGTGTGTTCTAAAAAACGCTGTTTCATGATTTGCGCCTGAAGCATCACAATTTTTGCAGCACTTTATTTACCTGCAACAGGCTATATGGAGCTCAGCATCAGTATCTCTTCATCTGTAAAAGTGTGTTTTGTTATTTTAGTGGTGAGTGAAAAACTAGCCACCCCACAGTATAATATACTCTGCAAAATCCAGCCTCAGGTTTCTCATCCGCAGTTCTGCAGTCTGTGTTGATCTGTAAGATTAGAGCAAAGCCCAGCCAGAGAAGATTGCTCCCCTGCTGATCCAGAGTTTCGTTAACCTGATCAAGGGTTGTATTAAAGCATTAAGTAAAACCTTAAATCACTGCCTGTTGCAGTTCTTGCACAGACACTCACACACCTAAAATCTCCTGGCATGGGAAACCATATTGATAAAAACAACACATGATCACACAACAGCAAGTAAAACCACATAAAACTGCAAGTTAGAATGGGTCCTGCACTTCTCAGTGATGACACAGAATTTATTCTCCATCCTCCACGAAGAAATTCAAGGGGCTTTTCCCTCAACATTTTTTAACATTCTCTGTATTTTCTTTTTCTAAATAAATAGACAGAAGGCAAGAAAATCAACCCCTGCTGATCTACACACTGCAATGAGAAATTTTAATGCCCCACTCTGCCTTTTTAGCACGACTCGGATGCCATTATTTCATGTCCACAGGTAAAATTATCTAAAGATAAATAAATGAAATTTAGTATTGCAAAAGGAAAAAGTAAAACGTACCACAGGCGCTTACCACTAAAGTACTGCTTGTGACAGTATCACTACTGATCTCAATTCAAGTTATGCAAATGGGAAAAAAGGTTTGATCCAGTATCCTGGAGAAAATTACTCTTCCATTTTGAGCATAGAGAATCAATTAAGCCTAAATCCAGCATTTTCCACACAGGCTACTGAACAGGCCAAAAGTGGGGGGAAAAGGAGGGTGTTTGGTTTTAGCTACTGCAATAAAACCATAGCATTTTAGTCCCCTGCCATGGATAACTGCTTCCATACATGTATTTGACATGCTGCCAAAATAACACACCAAGGTTTCCAGAAAAGCAAAACTCATTTGAAAAAAAGCAAAATTTCATATTTTAATACTTTAACCAACTTGGACTGAATGTTCCCAATGATCCCACTGAACATTATGGTCCCTGATGTCCCAGCGAGCTGCACTGTCAAACCACATCTGACGTATAAAACGCAATAGGCTTCAGATGCTCCTTCAAATAGTTTCTCTGGAGGCACCATTCAGGCAAGGGCTTATTTTTCTGTCAAAGCAGAATATTCATTCTCACGCTGAGGTTTTTTACATCCAAATCGGTGTATATATATATCCTAAGGTGACTATCATGTGCACCAATATAGCACTTGCAGGATTAACAGTAAATTTTCATATTATATTTAGGCAGAGAACAAGAAATGCAAAACCTAATAGCAGATAATTCTAAAAAACAAAAAACTGGTGTGCTCACAAACTGTACCTCTGACAACAGCATGAAAGCCTCTAATAGCCAAAGAAAGAGTTTATTAGTTACTCTTACTGGTACTTTGCTACATTTCTTTTACAGGTCTGCTTTAACAAATTTGTTCTGCATACATGTAATTTTCTGTTCTAGATAAATAGCTTAGGTTCATCATAACAGTTCAACCACGCCTGCAGGCTAACTGGAGTCGGGAGTTTTCATTTTCAACCTAAGATTGGATGCACTTGGCCAGTCAATGCACCAAACTTCATTTTTTCCTCTAGAAATATGGGGTGTATCAGAAGGGGGGTGGTCAGTAGGTCGAGAGAGGTTCTCCTCCCCCTCTACTCTGCCCTGGTGAGACCGCATCTGGAATATTGTGTCCAGTTCTGGGCCCCTCAGTTCAAGAGGGACAGGGAACTGCTGGAGAGAGTCCAGCGCAGAGCCACAAAGATGATTAAGGGAATGGAGCATCTCCCTTATGAGGAAAGGCTGAGGGAGCTGGGTCTCTTTAGCCTGGAAAAGAGGAGACTGAGGGGTGACCTAATTAATGTTTATAAATATGTAAAGGGTGAGTGTCAGGAGGATGGAGCCAGGCTCTTCTCTGTGACATCCAGTGATAGGACAAGGGGCAATGGGTTCAAGCTGGAACATAGGAGGTTCCGCTTGAGTATGAGGAAAAACTTCTTTACAGTGAGGGTGACAGAGCACTGGAACAGGCTGCCCAGAGAGGTTGTGGAGTCTCCTTCTCTGGAGACATTCAAAGCCCGCCTGGATGCGTTCTTGTGTGATCTGATCTAGGTGTCCTGCTCCGGCAGGGGGATTGGACTAGATGATCTTTCGAGGTCCCTGCCAATCTCTAACATTCTGTGATTCTGTGATTCTGTGAAATATAAACACAATAAAGCCAGTCAAGTTAATGGAGGTTTGCACTATGGTAAAAGCAAGGAGAATAGGACTGGCTGGGTAGACAGCTGGTTGTTTTTTAAATGCAACAAGAAGGATATACAAAGACATTTTTATTCCCAGATTAAGGAAATCTAAGATTTGCCTTAAAAAAAAAAATAAATCACGTATCTTCTTCAGCCGTGAGACTATTAATACTTGAAACAGATGTTTTTCTGAAATCCAAAGGAAATTTCTGTGTACAGCTTGTAAGGCTAACAGGAAAAAAAATTACTTTCCTCCTGACAAATGCCACTGGGCTGACATGTCAATGGCCTCATAAAACAAACTGATACCTATAAATTAGCTATGATTTTTTTTAATGAATGGAAAATTAATTCTGAACAACATAATAGTAACTTTTCTTGTTGAATCAACATTTAGAAGCGTATTTCCAGCCTCAAAACCACCAGGAATCTGTAGAACTGTATCAATAACAAAATGAAGAAAATAACATGAGGTAGCCACCTCAGAATTACAAGCATAAATCTTTATCTTTTATTTGTCATGCATGTATACACAGCTTCTTCCGACTCTATTCACTACAGGAAAAATCCAGAATCCATACAGACCCTGAGCTCTTGCATACATTCACACACTCATCTGAAAAGGACAGATTAAGAGAGAGCAAAACCCTCCAGTGAAATCTCTTTCATCACCTGAAGCTTCTAGGGAGATAATCCCTCGCTACATTAGTATCTTCACAGCCAGCAAGATGACTGTATTATTTGTTTTTTCAGATAGGAAAAAAAAAAAAAAAAGAAGGCATTTAAACAACTTAGCTCAAGCTACACAGCAAGCCAACGAGAGAGGCTAAGGGAGAGCCCCACAGGTAACAGCTCCCTCCTCCAGGAAAGGTGAGCTCAAAAAAAATCTGTCCAGGTTTTATCACCATCCCTTCACCATGGTACCTCAGAATAACAACAACATTCATGCTGTATTATAACAGATGTACATGAAGCATAACTAACTCTATTATAAACTACTTTCTTCTATTAAGGTAAACAAACCTGTACTATCCAAAGGTCTAGATGAAATGATCACAAATAATACTCAAAATTTGTAGTGCATTCCAAGCATGCCACAAGTTTTGTATAGATCTAAAGGCAATGCTGTGGCTATAAAGAGTCTGCAAGTTAAACAGATCAGATGAACAGGGCTCTCTATCATTTCTGGACACAGAGAACAGCAATGGCGAATGACTGACAACGTTCCATTAACAACCGCAATGGAGAGCTCCAAGTGAGAAAGCTGTGAACAAGGAGAATTTAAGGGCACAGTGATTAGAGGATTTCCCAATAAAGGTATGGAATAATTTAGTAACCAGGCTATAACTTTCTTCGTACGATGTTAAGCTCCCTATTTATAATGTATCTATTTGTCTTAAGGAGCCAACCATCTGCATGATGTTCTCAGTGCGCTGTAACTGTCCATAACACTATGGGTATCACTGTGGTAGCCATCTATGCAGAATGATTTTCAAGGTACCTTTTTTTTTTTAACACCTTTATTTGCAATTACAATGCATTGTTGATCATTCTTCCCTTCTTCTCACACTGTGCTTACACCATTGCAAGGAAGGAGTCTCTAATTCCTAAAGCTCCTGTTTATGAGACGCTGACTTGCCAAGACCTACAATCACTTGTCTTTCTTGAGAATGTAACAGGTGAAGTGTAGTGTATCAAGCCTAAAACGGATTTCACCCTGGAATCAGTAATCAGGAACACTGAAGTGCATGATATAGTGCTATATAATACACATGGATTTAGAAATAAATCCCAAAGGCAGCAGCAAACCAAACATCAATCAAGAGAGGGAAGCAGGTAATGAAAGAGTAGGATCTGCTCTCTAAATATTAAGCTGTTATCTCTTTACCTGTTATTTCCATATTCTTTCTTTTTACCTCCATCTATACTTTCACCTTATTAGGTAAATTGAGATAAAAACTGTTCTGCCTGAAAAAGATATTTTAATACCTGCTTGCTATTGCACTCTTTTTCAACCCTCTGCCAAGGGCCAATGAGACAGCAGGTATTTTTCATATCAGATTCTTTTTCCAGCAGTAGGAGCATTTACCATAACAAGTTCTTGTCAGTCTTCTTGCAAAAATGAGAAAAGAAAAGTCTTGTACCACTGCAGGCATTTTTGAGAGCAATACTACTTTTTGCTTTGCCTGACCCTTTTTTCCTAGAGCGTATGTTAAGAAAAAAAGGAGCTT
Organism: Pterocles gutturalis; assembly: GCF_000699245.1. Lineage (NCBI taxonomy): Eukaryota > Metazoa > Chordata > Aves > Pterocliformes > Pteroclidae > Pterocles > Pterocles gutturalis. The sequence continues at coordinate 20,994 of NW_010122330.1, read as the reverse complement.
GAAGTACTGTTTTGAATGCATTTTTTTTACTTTCTCAGACACAAAGGAATCTATTTGCTTCGTGACTGACCTTTCTAAGTTGATGACATCAAAGGTTTATTTACACACTACCAAAACTAGTGTGCTCTTTCACTCATTTCTCAGATCTTTGATTCCAGGCTTGTACAGTAAGAAGGTACAGCTATCACTTCAATTCATGTAAGAATTGGGAAAAATATAACCTTATTAAAAAGAAGTCTTTGACTGAATTTATACTGTTTATTTTCTGGACCTGAAATAAAAAAGACATACTGAGGAAGAGGATTAAATGGAGCATAAAAGTAAGCAATCTAAGCTGCAGGTGTTTTCTAGTATTTGACAATGCAACTCATATTTGAATATCATGAAGACTAATGGTATGTATGATCCTTGGCTATATCCAACCTTTTACACCCTGACTTTTCTCAATCAAAATTTCAATGGATTCTATTAGGAGTTCCCCAATACATTATTTCTGTTCTAATAAAAAATATAATCCTACGGCAAAATGTCATATGCTCTGTATACTATGATGTTCTAGGAAATCAAAAGGGAGGGTACATTTTTCCAATGTTACAAAACCTATTTCAGATAACATCAACAGCTAAACCTCCTTGACATGCAGTCTTAAGTATTATTAAAAATGCTAATTAATCCATGAATTTCAGAACAATGGTTCTGGAAGTCAGTCCTAGCTTCTTCTTGCAAGTCTGCAATTAAATATTTCTGGGTCTGATAGATAACAGACTTCAGCTGCTTGAGATTGACTGAGATGGGTGAGACCAGGATGAACAGTATGTAAGCGTGCACTAACTGTACACTTTTTAGATTGCTAAAAATTCAAATGCATGTTTGGGTATTCATATGGCCTCCTGACTTCAAGGATCACAGACTAAAAGGAGGAGAAGTGTCCTGAAAAAATCTGCTGTAATTTGGTGGTTTGTTTCACAGTTTCTAGTATTTGTGCTGGTCACTGGAATTTATGGATGACATCTACTCTTTAATAAAGCTGTCTTCCATCTTCTCTCCCTGAGTCCATCCCTTTATCAAAAGACCTCTAAGGACAGCAAATCAAATGAAAACCTGAAACAAATTATTTTCACCAGCTTGCTACCACTGTTTGTGATGCCCTCAAATACCCTTCTAGCCAGGATTTTTGGGTAATTTTCTGAAAACATTTCACTACAAGGCTAAGAAACTGCAGAATGCAAAATCCCCTGGCAAATAAAAAACCCCAAACATTTCCAGAGAAAACACGGATCCAAAGCACAAAATAATGCTGGCTCACATCCGTTATACATGGCAACACAGGTAAGCATGTATAGGAAAAAGACCTCTCTGAAAAGTGACAAATGCAGAGTATTTATTTAACTATATTAAACCAATTCCCTTTTAATAAAAGGGCAACTTTTGTGTCCAGAACCTCAAGTGGAATCTCAAACAGTATCAACTGGCTCAGATCAGATGAATTTAAAAACCTGTCTCATTTACAAAATGAGTACCAAAATACCCTGCAGCTACTTAAGAATCCAGCTAACCCAACAGTACAGAAAGGCAAGGGGATAAACACTATCAGCTGAAACAGGTAACCATGCAGTGCACTCAAAAATTGGGCTGGATCCCCACTGCACATGATTTGCCATCACAGAGAATGAATTAACAAAAGTGGGTTGAATGGTCTGACAGTGAGCCAGACTCTCAAAGACGAACCAGCCCAATGAGGCTAATCTGCTGAGGTCCTCTCAAGAGGCAGCAAGGGAGAACGGTGAGGGAACTTAACACATGGTTTTGAAAGGAAGTTGAAATTAGACGGTTAGTTATCTCCTGGAGGGGCATTTTTCTCCACGGATTAAAAAATACACCAGGGAAACTAGCCTTAAGTTAGTCAAGTTTTACAACAGGTCCTACGGTGACATGCTGTACAAGATTGCAGAGGACAAACGACCAGGGTTAGGAGATGAGAAGACTTGAATCCATAAGCAGTGGAAATAAGACAATATGTAAGTAAGTTACTTACTATACTAGAGTTAATACAAAATATTCTTAAGAGTTAGCTAAAAGTTTCTCTTCCTTTACCTCCAGGCTCAAAGACTTGCTCAGTAAAAAATCAGAGCTGTAATCTTCAGTATATAAATGAGAAATGTTGGGAAGCTATGCAAAATATAATCAACTCTGTTTGCTAGCTCCTAGATGACCCTGAGGGAATGAAGCTGTTCATGCCAATCCCTCAAAGCACTTGGTTAAGGCCAGATTCATCATACCTTTCCTTTCAGCCAGGGAAATGCTTTACTGTCTGAAGCCCTACAAGAAGAAGCATGAGCAGTCCTTTAGCACAGAAGAATCACTAAGGTTTGTGATGTTATATGTCAGAGAAAGAAAATCTGTGGGGCTGACACAGACCTTGAAGAGACAGCAAATAGGCCCTCTCTTAACTGGGCTCGTGCATCCACACAGGCTTCTGTTATCTGAAAAGGGGGGATGCTTCTGGGTTCACAAAGAGAGAACTAAGCTGATTTGCCACCAGCGCAAACCAAAGCAAGCACCAGATTACTGCAGCTACCAAACAGGAACAGCTCTACCCATCCTCTTCACGAGCCTTCTTTTTTCAGGGAAGGGACGGCAGCCAAGCATGACAAGAAATTCAGTAGATGATGTCTCTGCTTTCTAAAGAGGTAATCAGAAATAGCACAATAAAACCAAATAGCCCACAGGTTCTCAACAACATCTGGTGCAGAAAGCTTTGTTTCCAGGAGTCATAAAAAGTTTATCTTGCCATCCTTTTATATGGCAATATATTATAAGCTTTCTGTCTTTGTGGTCTCTTTTTTACATTTATTCCTGTGGATATCTATCATTTTTTCTACTGCTATTAAATAAAATGAATGCTTTGTAAACACAGTCCTGCAGCCATCGTATCTACAACTAGGACAAAAGGCTGAAGACTGGGTTTCAATGCTTAATCATAAGTGACGTGCCTGTGATCAGCAGAGAAACTTGCAATCAGCCCAGTTAGATGGCATACCTGCTCAATTGTGCTCTGCTGTCCACATCTTTTAGGGGAAAGGACCCCATCAGACAGGACCTGAGAGATGGCAGCAGTCGCCGCAGCTATCACACTAAGACTTACAAAGCGTCATTAATTATAATGCAATCAAAGCGCAAGTCCCTGAGCTCATCCCTTCCACTATGTACAAATGAGATTTTCTGTTACCATGAACACCTTCTATTAGCTTGTGTCACCTCCTGCAGCACCTCATGTGCAAATGTTGTAAGAGTACTTTATAGGTTGACCGTTCGAGTTAACAAAT
>NW_010122330.1:0-17637 GCF_000699245.1 Pterocles gutturalis | reverse complement strand
TAGGGAAAATAAGATGACAAGCATGTGGAAATGACACCAGTATCCCCCTTGTGAGCTTAGCCCCCTAATGAAGCTTGGCAGCTGTCACCTAAAAAATGTAAATGATGAAAACTGCTAAATTAAGAAAGGCACCATTAAAGGCTGACGGACAAGCAGTTACGATCAGCAGCCCCTCCAGAAAACATTCTTGCAGCCCTCAGACAAACAAAATCCTTTAAGAACAGCAGAACAGCTGCCACAAAGAAAACCCAAAGTCAATTATTTCTCATAACACACTGGAATAATTTCTTATGTCATTCCACTGAGCTACAACAGGACTTGTACTTGAGTGAATACAACTGATAACATGAAATGTGTGTCGCTGCCTGCGCTTTATTTTCTTTAATGTATAAATAGTTGTATCGGCTTTACAGGAACCAGCGCAGGGGAAAATTGCCAACTATGCACAAATTTATGCTTTCTTTGAGCAAAATGCTTTATGAGAGACTAGATGTTCATATCATTTGCCTGAGCAACATCTAGGTGAAGTAAATATACTCGGCAGAAAAGAATTTATCTTCCTGGGAGGTGCAGTGTATTTTGCCCTGCAGAATTAAAGTATTCACTGCTATTGTAGCTATCAACTATACACACAACAGTAAGACAGGAACGAGGTGGTAACTTTTGTCTCACTGTACCAGTTATTTTCACAAATGTTTGACAGGGTATTATCTGTTACTATTACTTTGTTAGAATCAAATAGATTCTCTTTTTACTTTGGTTAATCCACCCTCTCACAAAAGAATTTAATGCAGCCAAGTAAAAAGCTATAAAACCAATAAAAAGTCTCAAAATATTCTGCAAAATAAGATATGTAAAGAGCTGTTCAACTGAAAAGAAGAAAAGACCAAGAAGGCAACTTTGTTTACAATTCACAAGCAGCTTTAATGGACAGAAAAATGCCAGGTACTAAAAGATGCCTTTAAATCTAGGTACAGAAGACAAACTGAAGCCTAATGGCTGGAAGTGAAAACACCAGTTACCATTAATTTAGGAATTATGCATGTTTTCTCAAATAGTTTTTGGGTTTGGTTTGTTGGCTTTAAACAAAAAAAAAAAAAAAAAAAAAAAAAAAAAAAAAAAAAACAAAAAAACACCAAAAACAACACAACAACAAAAACACACACACCTTTGGAATAACCTAGCAAGTGAAAGCACACCTGTTCCACCTCCTCACACCTTCAATATCTTTACTCCAATACAACACATTGGCCTTGACCCAGAGCTATCTGGTATGGTTTTATGACATGTCCTATACAAAAAGTCTAGCCAGAGGATCCAAGGGTCCTTTCCAGCTCTAGAAATCTGTCAATTTTTTTTTTTTTTTTTCTATCGAAACCTGGGGCTATATAAGTACAAGGAAGTTGTTTTATATCACCTCTTGTATACATATGAGAAAAAGTCCTGTTCTCCTCTACTCTGTGACCCCACCACCTCTGAGGTTTTGTCGTACCACATGCATGGATACTTGCCTTCTGCTGGGACACAGCACCACCTCTTACTTTAGTAAACACAAGTACAGGAAAAAACAAAATAGTCTGGTTTTGGTCTAGAAATTATGCTAGCAAAAATAACTTTCAACAGTTTGTCTAAGAAAAAAAAAGCTAAAAAAAGAAAGGACCTCAAGCAATAACACAGATAATTTTTTCTTCTATTCATAGATGTATAACTTTATACTCAGTAATATCATTACATACATAGTCCTAATTCAAGTTCATTGTTGTTCTGAAGCCACCAGTAAGAGTTAAAAGTTTTCTTATTTCAGTCTTCCTTTAGATATTTTTTGAACTTCAAAGTATAACCATTCCCCACAAGTACCTATTTAGCATGTGGATTTTGTAACAGTTGTGAGCAAACCCTCTACGTAGCAACAGTGCATCGAAATGGAACTCAGGTCTGAAATTAAATCCTAATTCACGTTAGGATCTGTTAATCCTTTCTGCTCACCTTGAATATGAAACTAACTTCCAGTGCATCTATACAGAAATGTTGCCTGAAGCTGCATCTTCTACCTTTGAAATATATAGAATGAATAAAAACGGAAATTCCCTTTGTTATTTGCCAAACAATTCTAAGCTTGAACAAAGCCCTCAACAGAATCTGTAGTGTTTGTTGCATTTTTTTGTAAACAAATACTGTTTGCCATGACAACACAGAGCCAGAATAACGAGCGATAAGTTTATTCACCAAGTATTAAAACATGTAATAATTATTAAAGCACCCAATCATGAAGAACTTCTTACTTACCCATAGGATCATCGGCTTTTCTTTCCTCACAACAACAACCAGGCTCATGAACAACCCGGTTTTTGGCAGCTTCATGTCTTAGCTCCAAAAAGGAGAGCTCCATTAAACAAACCGAAATATGCGTAACAGGGAGAACAGAGGATTCTAAACCCTTTTATCAGACACCCTGTTGCATGGATTTTTTTTTAAATAAATACTGAACAACAACAAATATCTTTGAACTTCTCTAGCTAACAGACCTTACAGACCTCCTACAGTGCAGCAGTAAACATGCCTCAAGAAATCAGTGTATCACTTCATACCATTTAATAATGCCACAATTGCCTTTGTTATGCAGACCGTATAGAAGGGTGAATGCCATCCAAGAGCAAAACCATGCATTCACAGTGCCTTTCTTTTTTGTATTAGTAAGCACAGCATCCCTGCTACAGTTCTATTCTCTTCCACCTGTAGGTCCTTCCAGTAGACAGCTGAGTCCACTTAAAGCATCGAGCTCAGAATAGTTTGGCATCCAGTTTCCCAACTCAAGTTTTTAAACAAGAACTACTGTGATTCATGAACCATGGCCGAATGGCTGATTACTCCTTTCACTTAAGTTCAAGATTTTTATTCATGTATCTGTATCTCTTTCAAACAAAAACTTCACAAAGACACCAACATGCTGAGATTCAATGTCTCATCTTATCGGTGCCTAATAGAGGCGATGAAGAATCTGACATCCACAACCCCCCATCATAAATCTGCCCATTCTGAAGATTTCATTTGCACAAATAAACTTCTCAACAGGTTATTTTACTCCTGATTTTGCAACTGGGCACAGAGAAGAAGGGCATTTTAACTTCCCATTACTTTCTTACTTCAGAAATACCAAGATAATAAAAAATACATCCATATTTATGAATATACACATTCACAAGAACTCAAACACTATTTCCTGTAAATATACCCTTTCTGATCATATTTTGTTTCTAAACTGTACTGTTTTGAGCAATTCTGTTTCCCTTCTGCTCTTAGAAGCCTGAAAAGCAGTATGAATAGCTTGACAGCTTGTCTCTCAGACGTAATTCTCAGTCATTAACAATTATTCTTGCTTGTTTAAAAGAATTAAAGTTTCCCACTGTGATCAAATCACAGAAAATAATCCTCGTGGTTTTTTAATCTCTTCTTCCAACAGTAAACTTCAGAAGTGGTTCAGTATAAAAACAAGATAACCTACACATCACTTTGTAGCTGATTGAGAACTATTTTACATTAAGCAGACATTGTGTTACATCCTTAACACGTGCCTGGGAGCAAGCAGCATCTGAAGCCCTGTCATGACTCTGTCTTAATTTCCAACACCCCAAGCTATGGGAAAAGCAAAATTTCCCAAAAGTTATCTTCTTCTTGACAGAGTGGAAAACAAAAAAATTGTCCTGATCCCGTATCTCTGGTGATCAATTTAATAGCATAGGTGTGAACAAGGCATGTTAATTATGCACCTCAGAAAATCTTTGCATCACGATGAGACCCACCTAACAGCACACCACCAGCAGCAGCCAGTCTCTCATCTCCAGCCCGAGGCTGCAGTTTAACATGCCCTTTCAGGTAACAGCGATGCCAAAAAAGTTGTTTTCTCTGCTTGTCACCCTCAGCTAGCCATTCCCCTCTGCCCACATCGCTCCCTGCAGCATGGTGCCATGACTACAGTGAAGCAAACCAGGGGCAGATCCAGCTGTTCCTTGGTTACTTCTCATCAGAGAATTTTCTGACCAGCAGAAGCCCTGAAGTATAGAATTAAAACAGTAGAAGTACAGTATGGATAAACAGGTGACACCACATCCTTTCATCATTCCCTTAGAAATATCAACACATTAGACACAGAGAATTCATTTCAGAAGCTTACTCTTCTATCTGCAGTCATACACTCTCCTGGATACAATTCTGTCCATAAAAGAGCTGGTGGTCTCTACTGACTGCTTTTTTTCCCCCCCTCTAAATGCACTTAATACAGCCTCAGTCTTGTTCTGAAACTGTTCAATAAATCTGTTTTAATGTGTCACATTTATATTTTTAGATACTGCCCTGAAGAATGCCAAAGCATTTAAGAAAACAATTCATGACATAAGCCTTAATCAAAGAGTAAAGGAAAAAAAAAAAACAAAACATTTCCCATGTTACATGCCTGCAAACTGAGGAACACAAAGGTGAAGTCTAAACAGCAGCTGTGAAAAAAGTTGCACCTGGTGAATACCAGGTGAAAAGTGAAGAAGACACAGAAAAAGAAATATTGTGGTCTCCTGCAAAAAAAGAGCTTGTAATTGTCACATAAGAAACCATAAAATATATCTTGTATAAAGACTTGAATTAACAAATTAGGGAAGAGGCCAGTGCTGGGGATACTTTGTGATTTAACTTTGATCCCAGTTAATATGAATGGAAGTTATAAGCATACATCTCTATGGATCAAGGTGCAAAAACATTCCTTTTCCTTTTTTCTTTCCCCTTCTGCAGGCTCAGAGAAGGTAAAGTGATTCCAAAGAAAACGTGTAGCTTCGATAACAAGATCAAATCACTTTCCATGTCTCCTCTGTCCTTAAAGAGTAAAGACAAAAAAGACAACTTCTTATTCTCATCTGGAGGAAAAACCCTGTTCAAATGTGACTAATGAAAATATGAAAAGACTTATCCTGCCGTGCACACTGCCGCACTTACAGCAGGAAAATTGCATTACTTCCCTCTGCCAGCTGAAACACCTGGCAGGCTGTTGCCAACAATGCATATTTTACAGGCAGCCTTATTTTCCTCTGAACAATGTCCCTTTGAGAGAATATTCATAGAAAATAAAACTAACCCCTGGATTTCAATTTTTCAGGTAACAGAAAGGTTACCATTTTTTCTTGGCAACCAGTTCTCTCAGCTTTGGACCCACTTAGTTCCCAGCTTCTCCCTCAGTTCCTGCCTGATTTACAACAATATAGAAATCCTCTCCCCTCTTGCCAGCTCCTTCCACTAACCTGCTTCCCAGCCACTTAACTTTCAGAGCTCCACAAGCCCCAAAGTCCCTCTAAACATCTTTCTTTAACAATGCTTCATTGCTTCCTTTTCCACATTACCTGCAGTGGACTCCACCACATATGTAATCCCAGTTTTCTTACCTTCAATGCTTCCTTTCTTACCACCAGCACTTAATAATTCTCCTCATTTTCTGATGGGAACTCCAGTAAGTCCTAACCTTTCTTTACCCTCCTCACTCCTCTCTGGATCAGGTCCCCGCTTTCCCCACCCCCACTTCCTCCACTCCACTAAGGAGCCAAATTCCAAAAGTTGGCAAATTTTTAAAGACAAAAGTCTACCAGGATAACAGTCTGCCAAGTCTGTGGATTTATACAGACTATTTCATTTAACTAAGTGTTCCCTCCCACTATTTACTCTTTTTACTTTGCACAACACAAGTTTCACAACGCTTATTTTGGGATAATTTATTCCAAATATATTCCAAACACTTAAAATCTGATCAATCTCAGGATAGAGTAACTAAGTCAAAACTGGCGGGTTTTACTCTTATCAACTGCAACATGCCAAAAAAAGCTGACAGGAGACTTCTCATCCAAATACAGACTTCGAATTTTTGGAGCATGCAAAACTAACCTCAGTTCCTTTGATATACTCCAAAAATTTATCCAGTGAAGAATCTTGTAGGAGTCATTTTTAGGAGACAACGTCAGTTCTCCTACAGTGCTGCCTGTTTTACAGGATCAGACACAGCAGGGTGGGTACATAGGAGTTACTTAAAACATGCATATGAATAACAAACAAAAAAAAAAAAAAAAAAAGAAAAATGGTACCCCTTCTTTTTGTCCAAGAGATCTGTCTGAGCAACAGAAATAGACTTTGGTGAACAAGCTGTCATTTCCCAGGTTCTCTTTTGTATCAAACACTGTGTTTTAAGTGTTGTGCAACAAACTCCTCCAGTTATTACCACTTATTCTCAAGTACCAATGTTCCTCTGACTGCCAGTCAGCTCCACATCGTAACAGCAGCTAGCCAGCCTGTTTATGTAACTATAAATCCTATTATCTGACACTAATACTCTCCAAAAATCAAGAAGGCTTCTCTAATTCAAATTAGAGAATTCAAATACAAAAATACATGTTCTTGTTCTGAATTTAAAGTATAACTATTTCAGAAAGGTTTGTGTGGTTTGGGGGGTTGTGTGTGGATTTTTAATGAAAACATCTAGTCATTGAGTTATGAAAATTTAAAGAAGATATTACGCTATTTACCAGGCTTACGCTATTTCAATGAATTTTATTGGTTTTACCGAACGAATACGATGAATACAGAAAGTGATCTGAGGTAACAAAATGTGTTTTAACATCTCATTTCTTTCCTAAGTGATATATTTTTGCCTATTCCTCTGTTAAAAGGTGAATTAACCTAGATAAGCATTCCCAAACCTAATTTCCATATATCACTCAATAATATAGCATGCAAAACAGGATCCCGAGTCTTGAATGGGCTCGCACGCACTTGATGCTAAATCAGAAAACACTCCTAAATGGCAAGCTTTTGGGGTCTGGTAGTTTTCAGCCACTGCCACATCCTTAACCCAGGGTTCACCTAGCATTGCCTCCATCCACACGCTGGCAAGACAAGAACTGCAAACACAGTGACCTAACAAGTGACCCACCAGTATTTCCATTTCTCACTCCATTACCTTCTTTTTACCAGTCAAAGGGATCAAAGACCTGGAAGAAGCACCCTAATCTGAATTGCTGAAGCCTGGGGGAAAAGATACCATATTTGTTCTGAGTTTATTCTCACACAAGCAAAAGAAAACAAATAAGCAGCTTACAGGAAAGCACTGCAGAACTCTCCCCGCAAGACCACCTCAGTCGCACTGTTTGAGGGGCATACACAGCAGGAAATGACGTGCACAAGAAAGGACAAGAGCTAAATTAGTCACTTTACGAACAAGACAGGTGCCATTTTCAATTTTTATTTTCACAAAAATCAAGTGAAAATTGCTAATTCCCTGTGAGTTATGCCAGCCCACATGATGAAAAACCCAAGACACCGTTTAATTTATATTCACTAGTCATAAATTTCAGTGAATTAGCTCTCCATTAACTGCCTCCCTTAGAGAAGCTACCTACTGATTTCTCTTTTCCTATCGTATGTATTATTTCCATAGGCTAACCTGAGAAGATACACCACAGCAGCAAAAATACTGCCAGTGCTAAAGGCATTTCCCAAGGTAAGAGGTGATAGTAATCTTCCAGTGCATAGAAGGAGTTAAATTAAGTTACTTTTTGTTTTCTTTGGAAGTACTTTCTGTTAACAGTAGGGGATAGAAAGATTTTTCCACCTAAGTATACTACTCATTGCACAAAGACCTCTCTTTTATTTAAGAGTCAAGTGTAGTAACTGAAATACAAATGCTAGATCAGCCCCACTAGGTCACATAACTCTATACCCATCTCCACCAATGATAATGCTCAGGTTCCCCTGACCTGCATCGCTTCTACTCTGCCTTCTACCTGCACTAACATAACTATTCCATCAGAATAATTACACTAATGTTAGAGTAACAGTTTGCCCTTTTTGGGGGCTATAAGGATTATGTCCTTAAGGAAGTGAGTAGAACATCAATAGCATAAGTATTAAGTCCCATGTAAATTAATTTCTATTAGTTTCTTGATCTCAAGAATTAATTCAAAGTGTATAACAACTGCAATCTGATTTTTACAAGCTCTTAATACGTTAAGAAATTTATATTACACTACAGACATTCATTTCCCACAGGGTATTTAGCTGAAAAGCTTCTAGTTGACTTGACCTAAAAATCTCAGACAGAAAGCTTAAACCCCAATGTGCCATTTCTATTTTTTTAATGCTAAGAGCATGCAAAAGACACTTTCTTCATGCTGAATTAATAATATAAGGCCCAAATTACTACTTACCTAAAATCAGCAGTTTATTCCTATTTAGATAGCACTATTCAGCCTTATACCATCAAAGGAGTCCTGACAGTTCTTGCTTTAAGTGGCTTCCATAGTTTGTTTCCACAAAGGAGCAAAACACCAAATTCATTGCAAAAGGTGAAATTATGTTATGTTAGTACAAAGCTCATTACAAACAAATGCTGTCAAGTCCACTTCACGTGAAAGGTGAACCGCTGCCTTACAGGGTTTGCTTGAACAGTTCAATAAGAATTGATGTTCCTAAACATTATCCCTTGAGAAGCCCAGTATAGCAGAGATGAATTGGAATTAAACAGAAATCCCATAATTCAGTGACAGAACAAAATGTAACATCTATTTTAACTATGAAAAAACTTTTGTGAACATCACAGATACGGGAGATAATGTATGCACAGTAAGTTAGCAACAGGTTGCTATTATTTAGAGACAACATAACCTTGTTACTTCTAAAGAAGGTTGTGCAGAGGACATTTTGTTTACCTGGTTCATATTTTTATAACAGTTTTGGTGTATCTGAAAAAGGGTGTTTTGTTCGGGTTGTTTTTTTTTTTTTAACCTGAGCTGAAACGCTGGGCATTCAAATCCCCTCCCTAACCTTTCATTCCCTGCCTCTCCAGTGCCAGCTGTCAAGACAGAAGCTTATCTGCTATTAAGACATTAATCATTAATGTGTCCCCAGTCTGGAAATGAAGAGTGTATCCCACAGGGTTTTCTCAAGCCTCTACAGGTCACTATTACAGGTTACAAAAACAACCACTTCCAGTCTACTTTTAAGTCTACTGGTCACCCACTGTAACTCAGAAACCATTCAACTCATGTATTTTCAATAGCATCTTCCACCTAACGTGTTGGCCACGGATTGCACAAAAATCTCAGCTTCCAAATGGTCTCAGCATAGACTGTCAGAAGGCATGAAGTACAACGTAAAGTCCGTACACAAGCAGAAAAAGAGCAGGAGAAAATAACATCAAAGCAACCTGAAGGAAATACAGAAATCAATTCAAACCCCTCTAGACTAGCAGCCAACACAGTTTTACTCGCGCTCAGTGCTTCATCAGCCACCAGCAAAAATATCACGGTATTCAGCATAGAGAAAAGGAACATAAGAAATATTTTAGCCTGTATTCATGTACATTCAGTGAAGTCCATGGGGGCACAGGATCCTGTTGTTTCTCTCATGATGTAGCAACGCGGTTAGTACTGATGCTTGAGAAGACGACTCAGGAAACATCAAAAATTAAGTCATCTGGAAGATGCACAGATCACACTGCCATGAGTTGCAGATTTGGAGACTGCTTCATAACGTATGATATCAAACACAAGGATAGATTTGAATAAAGTGATTTGGACAATTGTTCCATCATTGCAAGGACCATTTCTGATATATACTAGAAATCTGATTAATAATTGCTAAGTCACACCAAATCGCCCAGGTAACAAATCTAGGTACAGTTACTCACACAGAATATCCAAGACACCTAACTAGAATTTAGACACCAGCTGCTAATTAGATAATTACCACAAACAAGACACTCCAAGCAGAGACCATAACACATTTCCATTAAAGTGATCTACGTTTTGCCTTTCTGCCCCCTCCAGAGATACACTAGGAATTTCAAATACTTGCAGTTATTATCTCTTTTGCTAAGATCTTGCTATTTCTGTGCCAATCATTCACCTTTGTTCTGTCTTCTCGAAGTTTGAGACAGCCCTCTCTATACTAGTCAATTATGAATTTTGCAAATTTAATGTTTAATTGACATATTAAACCCGTCGCATTATTAAATGGAACCCTGTAGTAGCCCATGGACTATTAGTCTGCATTCTAACACTGGTTTTTGCATATACTGTTCTTAATTTATATTGTAAATTTACTTACTGAGATACTAGTCACTCAGAGCATCCCCACATAGTAAGCACAGTACAAGCATGAGGAAAAGGAGGTTTTGGCCAAGAATTAGCATTGGATAGACAAGCAAAAAACTTCAGTAATACAGTACTGGCACACAACTTCAGAAATTATCTTAGTTTGGTACTGTGATGTTACTTGTAGGCAAGGCAAAAAAAGTAAAACGAAAATTGAGAAAGCAAATGCAGAAAGTTTTGTGTACCTACAGTTACTCTAGTGCATGATAGGCAGCATGGGAGAAAACACGAATGCAACTATTTGACAGTTTGACAAGTGGACAATGAAGACTTATATCACTGTAAAAGCCAAGGGGAAAAAGCCGGGATGACCTTAGGCCATGAAAGTCTTCACTGGCAACAAGCGGTTTTATCTAATATATTAGAATCATGGGAAAGATGCACAGAAAGAAATAGCATAGTCAAAGCAACATTCCAGAAAATAAGTTGTGCAGCTCTAATTGGACTGACACAAGTAGGCAAGGCCGCCTTGCTCTAGGCAAAAGGAGAGGATGATGCAGCACTGAGGGCAAGCGTAAAAATTTTTACCTGCAAGGATGAAAGCTTGTAGCTGAATTTAAGAGAAGAAAAACAGGCAACTTGCAGACAAGATTAAAGTATGAGAAACTAAAGAAAAACCTGTGCTCAAGAGAGTGCCCAGAGAAATGTGGTCCCGCACAACAGAAAGGACAGAGATAATTTTTCACCCGCTGAGACAGGAAAAAGCTGGAAAATGAGGTTCCTTTTAGTCATATAGGACATATGCTGATAGCCAGGTGTGAACAAGGGAGCAGTCACAAAGACAGACAATTATTTTCTTTAGGAAGAGATGGATAATTTTGTTGCTCACACACACATCACTTTCTAGTGTTAATTTCAAGAACCGCAGCATATCAACACCTTTTTCTTGCTGTTCTGTCTCCTAATCCTCTTAAAGAACTTACAGTGATCTAGGGGTCGGATCCTATTCTTTTCAATACGGTTATTTTAATTCTCTCCTACATTTTAACTACCCAGGTTTATGTTCTTTTCATTGGTCTTGCAGAGCTAACCTATTTCAGGTCATTCAGTCCTTTTACCATGCTGCTTTGCATTTTTCTTTCTTCCTTTTTGCCTCTCTTACAAATTGGAAAAGAACCACCACCTAGCTGGGGAACAGGGAGGTCAGCCATAGCCTCTACCAATCCTCTGAGACGTAGTTAACTAGCCTATACGTTATGTCTAAATATTTAAAGTTGTAATTTACTTCCATAGTTGGACCATTTGAATGATCAGAGTTTCTATAGTAGGAAACTCTTGAAATTGCACCAGCATGAACCATGTTCCTTTGAAAAGGGTCTATTATATTGCACAGGCTAATCAACATTAAACTATTCTGAAAACGTGTCCTGAATTACAGTCTTCACCCTTCGTATAACTGTAAAAGTAAAGTCGAAAAGCCCATTTTAGTGGAATGGTGGCATCTTGTGGCATGCCTCGGTCACTGCAAGAATGACAGCTTTGACACTATTTTGATGAAAAACACACATAACCAGTAATCTAAGCAGTTCATCTCAAGCGTGTTTCAGTTCATTACTACTAAACTGGCACGTTTGCAGATTTATTTTGAAAGACTTTTTTCCTTCCCTCCATCTCATTTATGAGCAGCATTGCTCTTGTCCAGATTATAAATTACTCTCAGCATCCCAGGAGTGAGTCAGTGCCTTTCTTGGGGGAGATGGTGACCATCTTTGTAGGTTTGATACATATTCTTGGTATTTAGAAGATCCACCTATCCAGGCTTTTACCTACCGCCTTCAAAAAGAGCACTGCCAATTGTGCAAGAACACTCTGCTAAATTGTTTAGAAGGAATAACAGTTTCTCAGATGCTAATATTTTTTTCTCTTCTCATCTCCTGCGAAAACCTAGCATCCCCTCAGCTCTCCTGGCTCCTCGCTCCCACCAGCCCCTCAGCAGAAGCAGCTCATGCCACCTGCCAACAAGAGAAATGAAGCAAACAGGGTCTTGGAGGACTTTCTTCAGTTTCTGAGGAAAGGCTATATTTCACTCTACAAAGCTTCTTCAGTGTAACACGGTGTCTGGATGATGCCAGAAAACCGGCATCCACAGCTGCTAGCGCTCACTCGGTGCCGCAGAGCAGAATGGAACAGGAGTGCTGCCCTCGGCAGGGACGCCTGGGCAAGCCTCCATGGACTTGCCATCCCTTAAAACGTCTGTGGTTAATATTCTTCCAAAACTGAACAAAATAAATACACATCGCCACAGAAGAGTGAGCAATGATTTTCTAGGCACACGAGAAAGTTAGGTTACGGTTTTTAATAATACTTGGTTTAGCAACTCAAATTCTTTACCTAGTATTTATTCTTCATTACAATCATTCACTGCTAACTATCTGTTACTGCAGTGTTAAACATGAACCACTTGTGACAAATATTTTGCAGGGGCCTTTTTACTGTTATGTATTATTACAAACAAACATTTTATTCCATTTTTAATTCCTTTTCCTTCCAGGGAACTCTGCTTAATCTTTTGCCTTCTGGTTCTTTGGGGGGGGAGGAGGCAGTGTTAGTTTTGGTTTTGTTTTACCTCTTCTGAAACATCACCTTTTACTAAAAAAGCTTTCATCTAGCATTATCATGAAGATGATAACCATATGCATTGCATGAAAACAGGCATAATTTCACCTTCACTCATGAGCATGCCCAGTAATATTGACACAGAAGTTCTTGGTCTGTGACTGTAACACAAATAAGCATGAGCAAACACTTCGGAATTTGTGGACAATTCTTGCTAACGGAAGTGAAAAAGAAATATGGATTTCGTACACAAAACATGAAGAAGAGACTCAAATCCCCACCTACCCCCCATGCACACTTTGCTTACTCCCTGTCGTTACTGTGTTCTCACCTTCCCAGTCCCATCACTAACTGAGTAGGGCTGAGTAGAATTAACCGCTATGACACAAGTCTAGCCTACTATTGAAACGAATGCAGAGATCTACCCAAGAGCTTGGGTCTAACACCCCAAATAAGGTTTACTGGCTTGAGCCAGGGTTAACTGGCTTTTTAGGGCAGAAACTACATCTCAGTAATACTCTGTATGCCTACATGAAACAGCACCTTTAAATGTCATCATATTCTTTCTGGCTTTGAAAAACAAGATGCTATTCACTGATATTTGCATGTGAACTTCCTGCAAAAACAGAGAAACACACTATAACTATATGCTTTAATAGCACAAAAGTTTCTTGTACTATCTAGCAACTCTACCTCATTATGCTCTGTCTCTGGGTGTACTAATTCAGTGGATTAAAAAAAAAACTAAAAATCAAGGGGTTCTGTTGAAATACCTTTTGCATTACTGTACTACTTCATCTGACAAGTTGGCAACAATCTAGAAGAAAAGAAAGGCAGAGGTACAAACTCTTCTCCTTCCTCAAATTAATTTCCCTCCTGCCCTTTCAGGTAGTATAAAATTAACCAGGGGATACTGATTATACCACACAATCTGATACTGCAAGGAAGACAATAATCCTGTCACTGAAGTGTAGATAAATCCAGTCCGCCCAGGTTACACAAGTGAGCGTACGGGCAAGCACTTCTGTAAGAGACATTGAGTAACTCCATTTAGTTGAGAGGTTTTAGTGCCCACTGCTTCAGGACACCAGTACACTGGAAAATCTGTTGTGCATCAGCCGGTACTTAGTAAGAATGTGCCTGGTACTGATGGAATTTTCTCCTCCCACCCACAGCACCATTTGCCAGCCCAGCCACATTTGGATGATACATTCAGACACATGGGTGAGAGTTACCAAGACAAAAGACAGATTTCATATCCTCTTGAGAAACCCCCAAAACCTAGTTTCCCTGCCACAGTTTCAGTACAGGATTTTCACACTAAATCAGATCCTCCTTCGCAAACCTATTTTTAAATGACCAACCAGAAACTAGTATGGGCGAATCTCACAGAGGAAGATAATGTCAGCCTTCCTTGGCTTCTTGAGTGAGAGAGATGTTACATTTAGTGGCAGCCAAAGCGGCTGTATTGGGTTTGCATGGCAAGGTTTTGGTAGCAGGGGGGCTACACAGGTGGCTTCTGATTTTGACTGGTAAAAAATTAAATTAATTTTCCCCCAAATGAAGTTTTTTTTTTTGCCTGTGACAGTAATTGGCAAGCGATCTCCTCCTGTCTTTACTTCGACTCAGGAGCCTTGCAGTATTTTTCCTCTCCCCTGTCCAGCTGAGGAGAGGGATTGATAGAGCATCTCCAGTGAGCAGCTGGCATCCAGCCAGGCTCAACTCACCACAGCAGCACAGTCATAAAAGTTGCCTAAGTAATCATATGAGTTGGTGAGGTTTTGTATGAGCCTGTAAAACTACACCAAAAGAGTACCTAAATTGAAATCTACCATCAGCTTGCACCGATCAGTTTCACATCTCCGAACAACTTCAAAAATTCCCTCTTACAAATGGCAGTTGTGTTCACACCCGAGTCTCTCAGGGATGTCTTTGGTCTGACGTCATTGTAACATAACGGTTACTATGTAAACCCAAAAAGGAAAAGCCCTTTTATTTATACATCTGTTTAGCAACTCTCAACAGGGGTAAGAAACTTGGAGCTTTTTGCTTTCTATGGAAAGCTGTTTTCAGATATGGGAACAAAATGAATCCTCCTTTTTTCAGCTAGCATGCTGAATAAAATATTTCAAGCTAATAATGGCCATAAAATTTGTTTTACTGATTCCCATAAGCTAAAGAGTGGATACCATTGATGTAGATGTTCAATCTTAACATCTTTATTCCTCTCACTGGAGAGCGCATGCCTAAGTATAATTTACACTCAAAATGTTTATTCTCACTTGCTACAGCAAAGCACAAACTTGTCAGTCAGTCAGTTCCTTCTACTATTGTCTCACTAGAACAGGTTTCAAAAGTACTCTCTTCCAGTTTCTTGATTTGTCTTACTAGCTTTTCCAGTGTTCAGGACCCTCAAGGGTCCTCAGAAGAGATCCTTTCCTTTCCTCCTTACCATGTGCTCAGAGCGAAAGCAGTCACACTGGTCACTAGCTTCAAAATGGACTGCTCAAACCTTTCAAATGAGCCTCCCTACAGACAACTTCCTTTCTATCCAACTTCTGGTCTGAATCTCATCTCACTCTCACCAGTCATGAGCCCATGAAATGGCTGACACAGTAACAATAAAATGCTGCCACAGAGTAGCCCATGGCTACTACTTTAACCTTAGAAACAGTCATATGGAATTTTCCTGCAGTTCCCTCTCCCAATATTTTTCTCTCAGGCAAATCCACAAGGCATGCCAAGAATCTCTTCACAGAAAGAGAAAACCTTTTCACAGTGTCACACCCTGAGAAAAACACTTGTAATATCTGTAGCTGAGCCTGGATCACATTTTGTAAACCTGAGACCGTTTGGGTTGGGTTTTTTCCCCCTTATTACCATCCATTCCTTGTAAAGTTGCTGCTTCTCATTATAGTTAAACCAATCATAGAAAAACAAAAACCTACACATATGGGAATACAACTCACCATGCTGTTCATTTTGGAAGAGGATGAACTTGCTCTCTGCTTCCGTAGGCTGTTCAGCTCTTCTGTATTTCCATCCTTTGGCTTTATGATCAGCCGACTGCCTCCCGCAGTACCTTCCGAAGAGGATCTCAGTCGTTTCTCAACAAATCTGCCTTCTCGGTATGGACTGAAGCTATTGGCAAGATCAACTACAAACAGAGAAGCAATGAGCAATCATTACAGAGAATTGCTCTCTATGAATATTTTCTTAATGAGAACACCGCTTTGCTTGAAACGCGTACATTCAAAGGCATTTGCGTAAGACATGCTCTGTACAAAGCAGATCCTGCTTACCTAGATAAGTGTCACCTGGGCCACCAGCTCACCGGTTCAGCCCCCAATGACTAGCACACTCAGCACATTACAGCCCAATCCATGGTGCCTCACAGAATCTAGAACTCCATCCGTTCCTTTCTCCCCTCATTCGAGGACACTTCCAAACCATCATCAAGTAAAATCCACCAGAGAAACTATCGCTACTCCATTGGTGCCAAAACCCAACCTCGCCTTACCCTGCGTCCCGACACAAACCTAGGTTTTGTAGGGCTAGGTCACAGCTTTGTTACCGCTACATAGGACAGGGATGCACACCAGATCCAGTTTCTGTGGCCTTCCTAGCTCAGCTCTGCATCTGCACCCTCCAAACCCAGCCCGCAGTCAGCAGGCTGAATCCCAGCCCCCAACTCCAGTTAAACAAGAACACATCAGAAAGAGGAGAAAAATTACACTTGGAGGTGTGAGGGCAAATTTAGAGATGGGGAAAGAGAAAAGCATAATAGCATAATAAATGTAACACAAAAAATCTTATCTCCTTTTGCAAGAGAACAGAGATTTTCTCTAAGGCTTTTCAAAAAAATCCGTACGTGTACTAAGGAATATAAGGCACATAAAACCTGCTCATACATTAATGTCACATTCACGATGCCATCTATAATGATACCAGCTACGAGACCAGGTACAGAAGAGAAAACATCCATTACCAAAGAAAATGCACAGAAACATTTTGCATTCCCATCTCATTTTAAATACTGTTTTAAAAAAACCAAATGTTCAAACCAGTCTATTTGTAACAGATATAACTACTTATAACCATATCTTACTGAATGCTGCATAAGCTTTTTCTATGTTTGTTTCATTTCACATGGCAGGATTTTATATCTTTTTTCAATGGTCCCTTGGTATGCTTGGCCAGTTTCTATTTTTAAATATTTTTAAATACATAATTTAAAAAATAGCATTTTGACCAGACCTATAAAACCCTAACAATTAATTACTAACTTTTAAATACTGCAGTATTAGCTCTAGTGGTTCTGTGAACATTAATCCCAACGATAAAAACCCCTCTATAACAGTTCAACTCCAGTTAGTTGCCTTCCAAAAATACAGATTAAATATACAACCGCAGATGCATGAGTTTCAAATGCACTGTGTATTTCTTAACATCACCCTGAGCTGCTCACTTGCTGTTCTGCAGTACACTCTAGTAAGCCAGATTCAAAAGGATGAGCTCATTCACAGATGAGCCAATGTTGCAAGGAAAAACAACCAAGTGCCCACGACTGTTAACATACATAAATATTAATAATATATAAATATTTTTACTCCCAATCGACTAAGGTTCTGAGGGAAAAAGGTCTCTTCTGGTGACAGCTAATTTAGTGGAATAATTTGGCTTTATATTGCCATTTATGCACAAGATTTCCAACCAAGCCTTGCAGTGACAAATAATTTGAAAAGCAAGATTGCTTTTGATTGCTTCTCATCTACGTGCGTAGAGAAATGTCCAAGGAAAAAGATGGGTATGAATTTATATCAATTTATAGTCATTCATCTTCTAATACAAACACTATCATTCTATTGAATCACAGAATGGTCTGGATTGGAAAGGACCTTAA
>NW_010122329.1:349-7328 GCF_000699245.1 Pterocles gutturalis | reverse complement strand
TAGGAAATAGTAAATTAACCCCAGCTAATAAGTCCTAATAAGCCCTACTGGGATGCAGCTGAATCTTCGTAGGCACTTTAATCTGAGCTCCACACGATGCCTCACGCGCAGGTAAAACCTGTTAGTTTCTGCCAAAACTGAGGCACTGAAGGCAGGCCGGCCTGGGGACGGTGCTCGAGACCAGAGCCCTGATAGCGCCTGGCTCATCTCATGGATATAAAATCTAACTTAAGAGTTCTCAGTCTGAGCTGTGGTGAAGCCAAATTTGTGGAAATACCTCATTCCATCCATCAGGAATGACTTAGGGACAGGTGTGGACACAGGTGTAGTGTGTCTACAATCTGAAGCAAGCTCAGGAGTCAGATGGGCTGGAGTTCGCACATACAGTCTCTGTGTGAGCCCACTGAGTGTTTTGGTATCTGTTTCTGGTTAATGCACACTCTGGGTAATCCACCTATGAGTAACGGAGAGTTGGCTTTAAATAGTTCACACAAAATACCAATTAACAATGATGGTTTGAAAAAAAAAAAAAAAGGCAAAAATTGAGCAGCAGATGAGGTACCCTTGCAATTTTACAACAGTTCACATTAAATTCACCTATAGTGAAGCATGCAAAGTTTAGCATCATATGCATGCATTAGTTATGCTCAACATTATTTATTCAATGGTTTATGATGAAATAGTTGGATAAACAAAACGGTCAAATCCCCATCTTCTAGTCAGGGATGTGAGTGGGAACAAAGGAGAATGCTCCTGTCAGTGCTCAGAACTTACACTCCTAAATGTGTTTTTTAAAAGAACAAGAACTGAACAACTCCTTTCTTAGAATTTAATCAGCAAATAAATTATACTTCTATTATAAAAAAATCTGCAATATCATAAAAACTGGGATACTGGAAAAATCTGAAATTGAACAGTTTTGTCTTTGTCATGTCAATTTCAGTAATTTAATATGTTTCAATAAAGAATCTGAAGATGCAGCTTTTTGATAGCATTGAGCAATAATGTATGGTACCCAGTATTAACCTAGGTATTACTGTGTGCTTGTTCTTTCATAATATTATATACTGACTTCGGTATTATTACAGAGGAAATATAACTTCATTTTTAGTTTCAGAGCTGTGGTTCAGTAAGCACAGTGTTTCCTATTTATACAAACTATTATGGCTGTCTGCATTAGGTTTAAATATATAACAGGTATATAAACTTTCACATAATGTGTGTGGATCGCATGCAACGCTATCATTTAATGCTATGAGGAACACTTTCACTGCCTAATATAAATAGCAGAGAACCTTCTTTACTATATTTTTTATTGTTTAGATTTAGTAAATGGAAAAACACTGCAAATGCACTGTCTAGGTTAGTTACCAAGACATGATTTTTTTGTATCTCAAAAGTAGAAGATACCTGGTCTTTGAAGTATGAGAGGAAAAGGTTCATTGTCTTCACATTCAGTTTCCCCCTATGTATGTGTAAACCAAAGAAAATCACATCAAACAGGTCTCTGAAGCAATTGGCAGAGCAAGCAACAGCCAGCTTTCTGTTTTCGTGGATAAGATACTCTAACTTAGACTGAAGTAGAATTGGTCCAAATGCATCTTTTCTTATTCACACGATTAGTCTTACAGCTTCAGTAGAGTACGTGCAAGTCAGGTGAGCCCTCACACTTTCATTTTTGCTCATTGATGATATGGTTACTCTAGTCTGGTTTTAATGAAAGATTAAAATCAAATTAACAATGTTCAAGGCTTGAAAAAGAAGGATAAAAGTAAAGAATGAAGAATAGCATATTAGAAATGTAAATTACTTCCTAGGTCACAGAGTTCAGTCATTGCATACAGCCACAAAATTTCCATTCATGAAAATATTACTGCAATATAATGGGAGGGATCCTGGAAGCAAGCAGGATAGGGTGTTTTTTGACTAAGTAGGATTAAATTTTCTGGTCACACTGTCTTCAGCAAACATATGAGCTCTATCTATTGCTGCATCATCAATCTATGCATGTAAATATCAGTTTGACTTTTTCATTTTCAAATTGCATGGATCTCTGCTGTATGTAGAGGAACTTGTGTGTGGCTAGGAGCAAAAGA
The DNA here is from genome assembly GCF_000699245.1 of Pterocles gutturalis. Taxonomy (NCBI): domain Eukaryota; kingdom Metazoa; phylum Chordata; class Aves; order Pterocliformes; family Pteroclidae; genus Pterocles; species Pterocles gutturalis. The sequence continues at coordinate 5,232 of NW_010122329.1, read as the reverse complement.
GCAACATGAAGCCTTGAAACAGTCTTTGCATCTTCTGTTTGATGCTGTGGGAAGCCAGGGTGCCGAATTTTAACACTCTGTGATAACTTTGGTGTGTAGTTAAAGCTAAAAATTGAAAAGAACTACCTAAAACAAGGAAGTCTTTAAATAACAGCATGTAGGAATGAGGAGAAAAAGTAGTGAAGCAACCCACTTTAAAAAGACTTACAGCAAGAGAAGCAGTACCAAAGGGAGTAATAGTAACAGTAATGCTCCACCTTTTTGATATCTAACCATTTGACCCTGTGTAAAAGGAAGCATTCATGTATTATGACATAAATTAATTGGCTGAAAACAGTAGAAGTGATGCATCAATTTACAAGAGATGTACTGCTACCTTTTGCCAGCGGCCTCCTGTGTAATAAGGCAGACAGAGGAGTTCAGGTTTCTCGGTACATAGACTGTAGGTCTCTAACACTCAGTTCCAACAACTTTGAGAACCCTGATATTGTGGGTAGAAAGACAATTTTATTGAACTTCTGTCAGAGACAGTAGAAGACTGTGAATACAAAAAGTGTAAAGATCTGAGCTATGGGTTACAGTGGAAGAAAACAACCTCTCAAGGCTGGACCTCTTTGATAAGATGTGACTATATCCCCACAAAGACTTTGAAGCCTTTGAAATGTATAGACAATCTAAATTCAGGAAAGAAATGTCTAACAGTGTGAAAAAAAAGGTAAAAGAGTTACTGGGGGAAAGGAAGGGAAGTTAGAATAGCAGCAAAGCAGGGATGTAATGAAAAGGCAGGCTCTGTCATGTGTGTGCTAAGCAATTCAGGTTTTGCAGGCAAACATTCTGAAAAGAAACACAGATTTATTAAATATGAAGCAGAATCTTGTCTAGATGGATAATATTCTGTACATTATATTTAAAAACATGTTTAACAGCAAGCCACTATATTTATAAACATATTTAACAGCAAGCTATCTAGAGTGTAAAGGAAAGTTCACAGATTGAGAGATTGCCCGGACAGTCATATGTGGAACATCCATACCCAAGGGCACATGCTTACTGATAGGAATCTCTGAACTCTGTGTGTGCTGTGGAGTAAAGCTCTCTTAACTGTTTCACAGGAGAGCTGGAATAGCCGTGTGGAAGAATAAAGGCAAGATGTCGCTGCATTAAGAGAAATTATTTGGTTGCTGACAGAACAAGCTTTGTTACGTAGGGTTGTTTGTGTCCTGCACAGTATCTGGCAAAAGGTGAGTGTTTTCCAGAAATGAAACCTGAATACTGCTTGAGACAGTAGACAAAGCAGTGTTTGCCTTTACCAAAGAGAGGCTAGGGAAATTAGGAAAGCTGTAAGTGTTCACATCACATCGAATCTGTGTTTTAGCTCACAGGTTGCAAAATACCTTATAGCATGTCGTCCCAACCTGTTACAGGACTTGAAATTGTCTATTGTAATTAATTTCTAAACCTGTAGGGTGAAAGGGCTGCTAATATGTGAGGGGTAATTTTTTCCTGATGAATTTTATGGATTGCAGAGGGAGGGAAATTGATTTTTCTGCCGAATTAAGTATTGATTTAAAAGTAGCTTTCTATGCTACCTAGTTTAGGGTCATGGGGTACTATTTCAGTGGATTTTGTAGATTGCTTGCTGTGTTTTCCTATTGCAATAAAATCTTTTGGCATGGATGCAAGTTTCACTTTCATTACAATTGGTTGGACACCACCAACTGGTTCAGTGATCACGGAAGTTCATGAGAACTATAACCTTTCTGAACAGCCTGACAAAGAAGTGCAGCACTGTGTAAAAAATCTTACATCAAAACCTGAATGCACCACTAGAGAAAACCGAACTGCCTAAACATTAAACAGGGTAACAACAGTTACAATGGTATTTGGTGCATATGCTCACTGTTTTGTTGTCTAGACCTCATATTTAGACATTTACAAGTGTGTAACATAAAGGAGGACTTTTTACCATAGCTTCTGACAAACGTATTTATGCCTAATGGGACTGTGCTGTCTGCAGTCACAGCTGTAGGCAGACTGCATCACCAGCGGTTTGAAAAAATCTCAATGCCTTAATGAGATCTTGGAATAGCACTTGTTTATAAAATGTAACTCTTGCGCTTGTACCTCATAACATGCCAGGATCTAGTATGTATTATACACTCTACTGTGGTGTACTGGGGGCATTTTATGTACTGGTGTCAGGCCCAGTACAGACTATTCTGGGTTACTGGGTGTGCTGCATCAATTTACCATTCATCAATTTATGCCTCTCTGTACTGTTTATTCCTTTCCAGTTTATACCTCCTTTCATTTCTTCAGACAGTGTTTCAATATTTCTTCTCTTTGTATGTTAGACATTGAGTAATTTCATTTTTACTTTTTCCTGCACTGACCTCATGTCATTCATTAGTGGACAGTGTCATCATCAAGCCTTGAAGGGCTTGCAGTGAGAGAATGTAAATGTCAAATATGAATTCTCCCAAAGTGCTTCTAGATAAAAAGGCCAACGTTTGTAATTTTTTTATTTTTTCAATTTTTGGGTATGTTGTCTGGGCTCAGCTTTGAGACCAGCTGTGAGGAGAAGGAGAATATCTACAAATGCAACCCCACAGATAAGGTTGTGGTGATTTATTTTTTAATCTGTTCCCTTTGGAATAGAAACTACCGGTGAATAGCAATCTTCCTACACATAGTGCAGGTAAGATGTGCTTTCAGGTGTCTCTTTTGCTAGCTAGTGTATCAACTACCAGCAAATATATCAATTGTTCAAAAAAGAAAGTGTAGTGAAAATGTAAGTTTCTGGAGTAGGAAAAAATGGGCTGTGAATATTTCTGGACATCTCTTCAAATTGTGAGCAGGAAGCCTTTAGGAGCCTGATGAGAACATAAAATATAATTGAATAAGAACTGACCATGCCAGTGGTGGACTGTAAATATTTTCCTGACCATATAGCTAAAATAGCTGCCAGAATTCTTACTCCGTTTGTAAGCATCACCTCCCCTACACAGAGAAGAGTGTAAGTGAGCTGCATTAGTATTTGCTGTTTGAAAGGTGTTTCCAAATTCTATGGAATTTCAAAAAGAAAATGGGAAGCCTAGTGAAAAGCAAAGGCTGTATCCTCATGGGAGAGTACCTATATGAACAGATTAGTAGGGAGGGTGCAGACTCGTCGTTGCTTTCTAGGCAGATGCATTTTATTCAGTAAAAGAAGCCGTACCATTTACACACTAAGGAACAACTTCATTTTGGTAAAACTTTGTTTAGTCTGTAAGCAGAATAACTCCAAAACATTTTACTTATGAAGATTGTTGCAATTCATAATTAAAAAAAATATACATTCAACTAATTTTATAAACTCAGGGATAGGGACATACGCAAATAGTCACGCTTTCAGATCTTATGTCTGTGTATACGCTACAGGTTTTTCATGCTTCAGGAAATAATAATAGAAAGCTTTTTTTTCTACTAGTAGAGCTAGAAGGAATCAAAAAGAACTTCCCCATGGCCTTTTTAATAGTTTTTACAAAAGTACGTAGGAATTACCATATTTTTAATTAATATTCATTTGTTAAACAGATCAAAATGGGAATGCTTTAGCAATCAGCTTGGCTGTAGCAGAGCCTAAAAAAATCGTTTTTTTCATTCTGCGTCAAAAAGGAAATTGGAATAAAATTTCTCCAAGCAACTCGTAGTTCTAGTATCCATCTGGTTTAGTGAAGTAGAATTTGCAAGCTTAGCTGTTAAATGTAACACTATCAGGTATAGCTTCTGCCATGCAGATTGTTTGTCCTTAGTAACTGTGTTTTGATGGTTTTGTTTCTCTAGGAAAGTTGGGAATGTTTAGTGCACACAAGCCAGTCTACAATCAAAATTCTACTCCAATGAGTATTTCTGTACTATCAGTCTGTGCTTCAGAAGATGTTGAATTTTGTCTTAAGTAGAAAACCAGTGAAGACCAATTCATTAAAAACAACTGCCATAGGAGGTATGTGATTTGTTTTGAGAGTCATTTAGGCTCAAATTGCATACTGTAATAAAAATTCAGGGAAACAGAAGAAAATCTACATGGACAGCTCATTTGAAGGCTGTGGTGATTTTGTGTTTAAAATTAAGGTAATATGCATCTAAAGTGTAGTATTCTGAGAAAATCACTCTTTTATTCACTTTAGATTTAGCTTCTTTAGACTTTTAACGTATTTTTAATGGGTGTTCAGCTATATACTGAAATGAATCAGTTTTTTTACTCAGAGCTACATGTGGCTTAGTTGATGGAATACAAAGTAGGGTTCCCGACAAATAACAGAGTTTGAGGGGATAAATGCCAAGAGTAAACTTTCTTGTCTCTGCTGGTTTCTGAGAATGTAGTTACAACACTGTCTATGGCCCATGGTTCAGTTCTGTACAAAATACGGAATTTACTAATACTAATCAATCAACCTCCAAATATTAGTGCAAGTGCATGATGTTGTTTTGACAGTAGCAGTACCCATGTCATGAAGTGTTATTTAGAATTGAAAGAATTTTAATGTTGCCAATGAATACTCCCCCAAATTCTAATGGAATTTATATGTATGTAAGAGTTTATGAGTGTTTCCTTCAATAATTGCATATAATATTGCCAGCCAGGAAAGAAAAACAGTACTATATGACTTGTGTGATACATGCAACTGCCTGCCATGTTTAACTGAAAACACAACTATTACCACCCTATAAAACTGAAAATTATTACAATTAATTCATTACCTCAGAACAACAAATAAATGAGGAATTTGCAAAATATATCAGTGTTGTGTGAAGAAGAAAAGAATTTGTCAGGCAGTAATTGTTATGAATTAATCACTTAGCTTTGATGCTAAGTATGATCTTGTGATACAGCATATAAA
>NW_010122329.1:0-318 GCF_000699245.1 Pterocles gutturalis | reverse complement strand
AAAAAATGTGGCCCCCAGCCAATAAACAGACAATGAACAGGCTTGAGAAGGGATTTGTCTCTTGTCTGGAGTGCCTGGGGAATAGCAATGAGTCTTTATTTTAACCCTCACCTCTCAATGTAAGGAGCAGTTAGGTTCATGCTTCTCATATCAGAAGCACAGACTTAAGCAGTGGCACTGCACCTTATACAGACTTGTCACCAGTATGTCCTGCAGAAGTCTCATTCTTTTCAGGCCGGTGGGAGTAGTAAGTCAAAGATTTCTGGCACCATATAGAGCACAGAAGATATGTGTGTATATATATATATATATGTGTGT
>NW_010122328.1:26164-40120 GCF_000699245.1 Pterocles gutturalis | reverse complement strand
CTCCCCCTCTCTCTCCCCCTCTCTCTCCTCCCTCTCCCTCACACTTCCTTTCACTGAAAATCTCTTGGCTTGATGTTGTGGAAGAGGTAATTCAGATCCGTTGCAACAGTTCCCCAGCCGGCTGGAGATACCTTGCTGCCATATGTGTGGAATTGCCCCAGAGAGCCCCAGCAGAGTGTGAGTTGGTTGCCCAGACTCAAAGGTTGGTTGCCCAGGCTCAAAGGACTTTCCATCAGGATGCTGAGAAGCTCTGGTAGCTTCAGTTGTTTCCAGGGCCCTGACAGCTCAGGCAACAGTTGTATCCCCACCTGAGGACTGCTTGTGTCTGAACCTGTTTATCACTCTGTCTCCTACACAAACAAGACACAATGCCAGTGTAAAATATATGGCCATGGAGAGTGCCTTCACAGTCTCTGCATTTCTGAAAGTGAAACGTGAAACATCTCATGAGCCAAAGCAAGAACCTGCTGTAAGCCCATCAGTCCTTCCCTCGCCGACCATGCCCTGTTGTCATTTGGAACTTAATCTAGGATGTGGGTATGGAAATGGTCTCCTGAAGCAGTGTTCCTGCAGTGACTGGGCTGGAGTGGTTAGCAGAACAATGTTTCTTGGGTCACCCTCCATTTGTCCTCCAGGTTTCTAGGGGGAATCAGACAACCTGCTTTGCTTATAACTCAAGGCAGGCACTGCCTGCCCCAGGTTTTCCATCCACACCCTCTGGGGAATCCAGAGTGGCAGGAAGCACAGCGCTGAGCAGAACCAGGCCCACCAGATGGGTTCAGAGCAATGTCCTGTGAGCAAAAGGTTATGTGCAAATGCACATTTTGCCTATGGATCTGTCATTGACTTTTGGTTTCTCTAGTCCAATTGAATTTAAAAGTCTGTGATGTTTCCATTGAGTTCCTGCTTCTCATGCTTAGAAGCAGAAAAGTAGAAGCAAGACTTCCCAACTCAGTGCTACAAAAGTGAGGCCAGGGCCTCTTCTTTGCCACTGAAGCACTTGGGATTCTTTTTGTTAGCTTAAGAATGTGGGAGTCCTTTTGTTTGTCAGTTTTGCCACCTACAAGATCATTTACTGAGATATGGGAATAGTTGTGGTTTCGTAAGTTGCTAAGTATTTACACATCTAACCAGGAACTTAGGAATTGTTTGAGGCAAAATGTATCATGCAATGAGACAAACTCTGCTCGGCAGAGGGAGTGGGAAATTACTTCTCTGTACACAATAACTTTGCTTTCATATCATCTCCCTCTTTGAAACAACTCTCTTCCTCCTTAAGTTTAAGTGAGTTGCACTGTGCTCAGATCGGTGCCTCTGGCCCCTGGGATGTGCCTTTCTGACCCTTGGAGCATGTATCTCTGAAAACTTTGCTGCAGACCAATTGTCCACACAGCCCAGCCTACTTTCTCTTGAGCAAACCTTCAGAAAGAAGGTAAGGAAGTCGGTAGTGTTCACCCTGGCATGTCTTCCTTTTCTCCAGAGGTGATTTCTCCAGCACCTACTAAGGACTATGAACCGGAGTTAATAAATATGTCAAATGAGAGCTAATTAACCAAATTTATGAGATTACAGGTACTTGGCACACATTGCAGTAGAGCAGATATGTGAGAAGAAGAAAGGTCTGTGTGTCACTTTCTCCTGGCTCTGTGCAGGCAGCCCTTTCCCTGTGTGCAGGTATGCAGCTGGCTTGCTGAGGGACCTGATCGAACCGAAAGACACCACGACAGAAATGCTCTCCTTCTCTGTTCTCTGATCCAAGCCCCCATCCAACCACATTGACACCGGAGCTGGCGGCAGGGAGGTGATGACAATGGCCAGATGGGGCCATGAACACGATTCTCCTTTCCGTACCAGCTGGTGCTTCCGTTGGCTTTGGGTGGCCCTGGTCCTGCAGCTTTTGGTAAGGTTCAACAGCATGTTCTGAGCGGAACTTAACCACACACTGTTGAAAGAGGAAGATGTTATTTATTCCTGGCCTCTGCCCTGCTCCCCTATGCCCAGTTCACTCCAGCAGGTGCCTGCGGTACTCTCTCTGGAGCCCTGTAACTCCTTGTCCTGAAGGACAAATGGCTGCATTTTCTGCCACAGCAGTGAATGAACGTGGCTCGCGGCACTGTCCGAGGCGTGCCAAGGCTGGCAGGGTTTGCCCTCCATGGCACACACCCTTTTTCCTCACAGCAAAGGCCATCAGGTGGCTGGGTGTTACCAAAAGGAGATGGCCTTCTGAAGCCATTGGAAATTTAATCCTGCCCCTGTGTATAGACAGAGGCTGGATTTTCTCATTCGTATGATTTCACATTTACCAACACTGCGATACGATGAGGAGTAACAGCTTTAAGCTGAAAGAGGGGAGATTTAGATGAGATATTGTGAGGAAGTTTTCTCCTGTGCGGGGGGTGAGGCAGTGGCCCAGGTTGCCCAGAGAAGCTGTGGATGCCCCATCCCTGGAGGGGTTCAAGGCCAGGCTGGATGAGGCTTTGGGCAACCTGGGCTAGTGGGAGGTGTCCCTGCCCATGGCAGGGGGAGGGACCGGGGGGGCTTTAAGGTCCCTTCCAACCCAAACCATCCTGTGATTCTATGATTCTATGACAGTGCTGCTCTAAAGTCTGCCTTGAGTTTTGGTCCTGAGCTGAAACAAGGAAGCAAGAGAGGTATGTAGGGCAGCAGCTCAGAGGGGAGTCTGTTCCACCCCTGAGTGGTTCATTTAGCAGCCAGTCTGCGGTGTGCCGGTTCCTGCTGGACAGAAGAGGAGACACAAGTGTTCCTGATGCTATCTCTGACTGGGGAGGAACCGTGCTGCACCAACAGCACCTGTGCCTCTTCACAGGCAGCCAGGCTGCGGAGCTGCCAGCGCCGATCATGGGCATGCTGCCACATGGATCTCACTGGCTTAGCCAGGAGCTGAGGAAGGGGCGGGCTCTTCCTCCTCGTGTGTGCAGACACTGACGGCTAGTTATTGGCTCTTGCAAAGAAAAACAGGTATCCATGGCTGATGGTTAACCACAGCGGGTTTTAATGGCAAATGTGGAGTTGGACAGCTCTAAGAAAACTGTGAAGGTGGCTTGTGGGAAATGAACTCCAGGGCTAGAGATGGGCATTCCGGCAGGACTGCTGCCTTTGCCTCCTGAGTTCTCTTGCTAGCAAAAAAAAAAAAATGTGTTTTCAGTTCATCCATCACAGAAGATCAAGGATAGGGCCAGAACTGTAGTGAATGTGCGGCAAGAGAGACACAGAGAGGTAAAGAGGTAAAGATGTTTGGCATCCTTTGGTTCCTGCTCCCGTGGTTCCTGCAAGCCCACAGTGGTGGATTAGCAGAAAACAAAGATGGCTGGAAGTTCCTGCTCATGGCAATGACAGAAACAATGAGAGCTGGAGGAGGACTGGAGAAGTATATGGTAGGGATAAGCCAGAAACAAGCTGTTGCTGCGAGCTCTGGAGACGATACAGTTGTCATAGAGCAAAAGGGAGAGAATAAACCAAAATACTATCAAAAGCACAGAGCAAAGTGATCAGGGGAAGGAATAAGCTCTGTGATGGGGCTTCAGATGGGTTTCCCAGGGTCAAGCTAGTTGGCAGCAGTCGGGGAGGCTGCTGTGGTCTTTGTCATGGAATCTCTGGGTTGGAAGGGACCTCTGGAGATCAGCTCGTCCCTGGCCAAGTCTGAGCAGGTTTTGAATATGTGCAAGGGTGGAGACTCCACAACCTTTCTGGGCAATCTGTTCCAATGTTTGACTACCCTCACAGTTTTTTGTTGTGTTGGGATTTCCTGTGTCTTAATTTGTGTCCATTCCATCTCATCCTTTCACTGAATGTCACTGAGAACAGTCTGTCTTTGCCTTTTTTACTGTCCCCCCATAGAATTCATACACATTGATAACATCCTTCTCGAGCTTTTTTGTCTTACTGCTAAACAGTCATGGTTCTTTCAACCTTTCCTTTACAGATGCTCCAGTCCCTTAATCATTGTTGTGGCCCATTGCTGGACTCTCTCCAGTACGTCCTTGTCTTCCTTGTGCTGGGAAGCCAAGTACTGGTTCTTATACTCTTGGAGACAGGTTAATAGAGAAACAGCCCTCGAGCAATATGTCCTGAACTTGAGAATTCATCGACACCAGAGGAATCCAAAAGAGTGCTGCCAAATTCATATGGGTTATTTTTGGCTGAGCTTGGTCTGTGAGGAAGCAACACCCTTCTGCAGATTCACGGGCTTGGGGAAGGAGGGATGTTGTTGCTTGTGATCCATATCCCATTGAGTAGATACACCATCAGCTTCAACCTTCCCTCCTCCTTTGGTGATTTATAGCTATGGCAGCCATGAGACCTGAAAGTCAGAGACTAGCAGGTGCATCTTCTGACCATGTCCTCCCTCATGTGTACTTCTATATTTTTGCCTGACCTTTTGACCATTTGAGCAGAGCCATACAGGACCCTCTGTCCAAGACTGTAACATTCCCAGGTTAAGCAATTGCCCTTCCCAGCCTGGTGCAAAGACGAATCTGTGCAGATACAGGGGATGAGCAGTCCTTCAAGCCAGCACTGCCATGGTGAACACAGGCATAGAGCAAGTGGAAGAAATTTTAGGAAGAAATCTTTTTCCTGTATGGGTGGTGAGGCAGTGGCCCAGGTTGCCCAGAGAAGCTGTGGATGCCCCATCCCTGGAGGGGTTCAAGGCCAGGCTGGATGAGGCTTTGAGCAACCTGGGCTAGTGGGAGGTGTCCCTGCCCAGGGCAGGGGGGTGGAACTGAATGATCTTTAAGCTCCTTTCCAACCCAAACCCTTCCATGATTCTGTGGAATGTGGTGTGTGATACAGTGAGGGATTTTGTAACAGCTGAAGGCAGCAAAATGTTTCCTACCCAGAGGCTGCCTGCCTCCTCACCCCATTGGCATCAGAGATGCTTAGTATTGTGATGTGTGTAGAAAGATCTATACAGTTCCAGACCTGAGAGCAACCTAGGACAAATCTCAGGTGTGTCCCAGTTTGTCACAACCTTTATCGATGCTGGGCAGCATGGATGCACAGAGGGTGAGGTGGTGTTAGACCTCTGGGGTATGGGACTCCAGGTGGAGCTTTGCACGGGACCCTCTGGGGAAACACTGGCTGTTGCGTCTGCCTTTTCTAGATAAGTGATTTTCTTAGGGGTGAGGAGATGTGTCATTCAGTCACATTTGCAAGCCGTTTGTTTTAAAATCTATTTCGGGCATCGCTTTTTGTATTTGTGATTAGCGAGAAATCACTTATATAAGCAGCAGCAGTAGCAACATATGCAAATTTGATGAAAATTGTCAGCACTTTTTATAGCTTCAGTCATTCCATGGATGTAAGTCTCTGTATGAAGCACAGTGTGTGCTTTTGAATGGAGGTGGCTCTGGAATCTGACTGAGCGAGCTGGACTGAGTAGGACTGAGAGCTGCCGCTGATCTTGTCTGCACTCTCACAGCTTGATTTACTGGAACCGGGAGGCACTTTGGAAGGAAAGAACCACCCGCTTCTCGCTGATGCATGGTGCACGTGCAGGCATCAGACAGCATTATACATTACTTCCACTGCTGTCTAATATCTGGGGAGGGTAACTCACCTCACCTAACCCAACCTGTGACATCTGCCACCTAGGCATCGAAATGTGCAAACAGTTGAGCCTGGAGGTTGTAGCACATTCAGCTGCAGGAGGCATGGCATGGCATGAACTGCTTCGTTCTTTGTGCCCAGGTAGTCATAGAGAAAAAGGATGAAAGGGGTTCATAGAAATGATAATGCCTCTAATTGATTTTGTAATAGCAGAGAATATGTAGAGGATTTCTGTGCCAAACTGTATCTTGTCATAAGCTGCTATGATCCAGGGAGACAGTGTGCTTAAGGAGAAACTAGAACCTGCCAGCTGATGAGCAAGGAGAATTCCATTTCATGACAAAATTCAACTTCTGAACATTTATGTGAAACAGCATGGTGATGACGCCCCTACTTTTAGAGAGAAAAAAGTTATGGTTTATACTTCTCTTCTTCACATTCGTGATGGAGCATATTTTGACCAAGAAAAACCCCAAAACATTTTGTCAGAAAATATCCAGCCAGTCCTCGAAATTAGCATTACTGCAGCCAGTGCTACGGCATGATGGCTGTGCTGTGTGCCGCCACAGCGAGGGCTGGCACGGGCGGCTGCTGAGCTGCTCTCTGCTACCATGAGAGCTAAATAGTGGGTGCCGTACACTTGGAAGAGAGGAGATGTTGGTACCTGTTGCAACAGAGCTTTTCCTGATGACCATACAGAGAAGAATAAGGTTGTGTATGGAAAGTACCTGGCTGACTGCAGGTACCTGGGGTCTGGGCTTTTTGTACGTGGCACTGGTACCTCCTGCGTGCAGCAATGGTGCTTTGCTTTCTTAACAGGTTCTTCTACATCCTTGGAGTAGAAGAACCTAGATCCTCTGTCTCCCCACTCAAAAATCATCTCAACATAAAAAGTCATAGGGAGCAACAAGGACCGAGTGGATGTGTGACAATCGCAGGTGCTAGCAGTGTATTTTTCCTCAGGATACTCTGTGGAACAAGTAACGCTCCAATATGTAGTCTTGTGCAATGGGAGAGGGATCTGGTTTTTAATCCAGTGTGAAAAGGCCGTGGGTGCTGCGCCCTTCTGTGGTTTCTCAGCGGCTAGGGAGTGAGCACAGTGTTGTGTTTAGGAGACCTGTACCAGTGTTCAGCTTCTGATGCTGGTACTGCTGCCTCCTGCCAGCCTCGCCCAGGCATGCCCGTGGCACCTCCTTGGGTTTTCTGGCTGTTCTGCTGCCACAGAGAGATGGTCCTGGGGAGGAGCAGCAGCCGCAACTGAAGAGGGGATGGCATCTCTTCCAGGCACAGAAGGGCGATTTGGATTCTCCCGGTGCAGGGGTGACCAAGAAAGGCAAAGGGGGAGTTTGGCAAGGCTGTAGATGGAGGTTGCGGTGGGTGTTGTCTCACTCACAGCTGCTGAGGCTGGTCTGCTTTGTGTGAGTCAACAGCAAACCTTTGTCCAAAGTGGGGCATCTGTGCAGTAGGAGTGACACTAAGGATCCTGTTGTATTGCTTTGTATTTTAGTTTCAAAGTGTCATTTTTGTATCCGTGACTTTCTGTAACTGTACCTTTTCAGACTTGAAACTTCTGATCATCTGACCATTGACACTTCTGGAAAATGTGAATGAAATGAAATAGCCTTTTTTTTTTTTTAATTAAAAGAGTGAGGAAATTATGTTTTGCTGCCAGAAGATCACTTTTCGATCAAAGTTTCAGAGGGATTTTAAAGCCCCATGAGAATGTGAAGGAGATGTGATACTACAATTAACAATCCCTCACTCTTAAAAGTGCTGTCTATCATGTATCTGGTGATAATTGTCTTGGACTGTTGAAGTTATAGATAGAATTTAAAAGCTGAATAGTACCATAAATACCTAAAATTTGTGAAAGGAAGGGTCTTACTGATGGGTGTGGCGTTTTTTGTGAGCTCTTGGGTCCTCTGTACAAGTTGGGGTGTTGCAGAAGCTGGGCTCATGGATGCTGCACCTGTAGCAGGTGAAAACAATCACATTGGTGGCCCTGCAGAAATTGCACAGGACAGACTTTTAAAAGATGTTTTTCTTTATCCTTACCTAAAAGATGAAAACATGTTATGGAAGGCTGAATCTGGAAGGACCTCCTTCTGCCCATGGCTTACAAAGGCATCTAGCAACGGTCTCACTGCAGATCTCTGCCCTGTAGATGTTAAAGATTAGATGAGTTGCCATACACCTGCACACTAGAGGTGGATATACAGCAAAGATGAAAAGTGTGGATCATTTAAAGACTCACATAAAGATCGCTTAGTTCCCTGGAGAATTCCCCATTCATTTGGTGCTCTGAATGGGGCACGCGTCCTCTGGACAATCACAGGAGTGATTTCTGCAGTAACAGGCATGGAGTACTCTAAACAGTCTTGCTTTCCAACTTGGGTGCAAAATGCACCTTCAGTGTTGAGTGTTGCACTGCAAACAAATGTGCTAAATGTATTTTATGCTTTATACTGAATGTAGTTTAAAAAGACACACTAGGAATAATGAGAAGATGCCAGATACTCAGTATTTTCTCAAAAACTGCTTTGTTTTGTTGTCCAAAATGGAAAATTTAGCTCTGAAACCAAGACCAGAATATTCTGGCACGTGTGGTAGGGTTTGTTTTTCTCTACTTATTTCACTTTTACCTGTGGGATAATAAATGACCAGGTTGAATTAACTGGTCATTTAAATAACTAAATGAAACTTTTGTTTTATTCTCCATGATTCCTTATCTTCCATGGTTACTTATGCCCCATGGAACACATTGTTATCAGTAATGGAACCCTGGTTCTGCTTTAGCAGAATCTTAAATGTCTGAGTATGTACTCAGGACTTGTTTTCATTATTTCACTGACTACTGACACCACGTACAATCCCAAAGACAGGACATTCTTCTGTTTTGGAGAAGACCCACAATAAGAAGAGCAAGTATGTGGTGCTGCAGCATTGCAGACAGTACCTGTCTTTGGAAATATTTGTGACTGTTGCAGTTGTTTTTGCTGTGGCCACGTCGCAGCTCAGGGCAGCAAGAGCGATATTTCTCACGTTGCACGCATTCCTCCTGTTCGCACCATTGGCAGAACACGGGGAGCCAGCCCAGAGTGTGACAGGCAGGCAGCACCACTATCCTGTGTCTTGGTATATTTGACATAGAGCACTGATATTTCTGCCTTTGATTTCCAACACTTCCAGGGAGCGCTTGTTCTGTGCAGCTTTTTCAGAATCCAGAGCTTATGGGATGTGCCTCGCTTACCCCACATGCATGGCAGATCTGCTGGAAGCCTCCCAACAGCTCGGGCTGTGTTACTCCCTGCCATGCACATTTCCAGTAACGGCGCATGGCTCCACATTTGCAGACAGGGCAGGAGGACCTGGGGAAATCCGAAAGAAGCATAATGGACTTGATGGTCCCCACTCTGTGCTTTGCACACTGTCATCAGTTTATGTTACTTTAAAGGGTTGTTGGCCATGTTTAATTACATATCACACTGCCCTTTATTGGTATGATCCACTCAGAGTGCAGAACAGTGTTCAATCAAGGCCAACAGGTTGTTCAGCCGCTGTTTTTCTAGAACAGGGTGCTTCAACAAGTGTTTGTCTTGAAAAATATAAGCATGCTTTAGTGTAGTTGGAATTTTTTTATGTCACACCATGCTGGAAAACATTACTTATTAAGAGGACCTCATGTAAAGGGTTGGTATGTGACAGGAGACCCGGGCTATCGGCTCTCCAGATTTGCACTGTATCTGCAGCGCAGGCAGACAGGCTGAGCCTGCACCGCACGGGGACAGAATGGGAGAGGGCCGGGTCAGCAAGAGCCCCTCGCATACCTGCCATACCAGCAAAAGTGCACTTTTGGCTGGGAAAACTTGTTTGGGCTGAGGGTGAGGGCAGGCTGTACTCTGCGGACTTGCTGGTAATATTCTGCCTGCCGTGGTGCTTCCTCTGTCCACACTGTGGTGACTGTCCTGGGAAGCACCCCTTTTACAGGTGTATGTAATAGCAGAGAAGGATTTTGCTTATTATAGTAATCCATTTTTGCATATTCTGCTATCAAAATTGCTTTTGTATTAGCCGAGTGCATTTGTGGTTTGCTTTTCTCCTGGCAAATTCCAGAAGGGGGGTGCCATGTGTTACTCAGGAGCTGCCACTCTGCTTCTTGTCTTTCAACAGTGTCTTTCAACATTCACCTTTTTCAGCATTTGTGAACAATCCTCCCCAGTACTCACTTGTTGGTATGGGCCACTTTGGAGTGAGTTTAGGGACTGACGGGGGACTTTGGTCACTGATCCGTGAACTCCCTGATGGGCACAGACCCAAAGGTTGAAAATCTTTCTTTGACATCGTTTGAGATCTGTCTGGCACTTCTTCCTACATTCGTAGTTGGTAGGAGTAGACTGCAGACGGTTCTTGAGACACAGATATTCCCACTGTGATGCTGGCAGTGAAAGCACGGTGGTCTTCCAGGGCTGGCCTGAGCACCACGTTTGTGTACTGCTTTACTGCACAGGTCTCCCAGGGCTTTCCCAGCTCTGTGGCAGCTTTCAATAGCCCTCTGCACCTCTGCTACTGCAGTCTCCAGGGCGCATGCTAGGAACAGAATAACTTCAACATTAACTGTTTCATCTGCTGTCACTGTGTGTGCCCCCATTGATCAGTCCTGTGCACCTCTCTGCTGCCCTGTCACCTCGCTTTCCACAGAGGAAAAAAAGCTCAGTAAAAGGTAATTGAAAATAAGAATTCTTGTGAAGATGTGGGATGGTTGTATCATAGGATGGATCTGGCCAGGGTCTGTAAGGAAAGCATGTGAGGGTCTGTGGCTGTCCTGACTCTCCTACAGAGTGCTCCAAAGCATGAAAAGCAGGCGGTGGACAACGAGAGCTGCAGAGGCTCTGCCCAGCCCAGCTGCGACACCGCTTGCTGCTGCAGTGCCAGCTGCAGAGCTGGGCAGCATTGCTGGTGGAGCTGCTGCAAGGCTTGAACACATTACACAGAGAGAAAGCAGAAGCTCCCTCTGGGCTGGAGACGCGGCCTGTGATTGTCAGGTTGTCCCACTAGCACTGAATCGTAGGTTTTTAAATGTCCTCTCACATCCAGCGAATCCAGGAATGGGTAAAAGGAGGAAAGGCATGAAAGTGAGGAGGGAGCAGGGGCACATCACAACACAATTAAAAGTCCCAAGCCACTCCTTCTATCTTCCTATATTTGCCCCTATATTTTAATTGAAACCCCTGTAAAATTTTCCTCAACTTTCAGAGGCAGATCTACTAACTCAGAGTTAAATCTGATCTCTCACTGAACCTGCAGTGTGCTTTCTGGCATTCCAGTATTGCCCATGGCCTCTGTGAGCCTTCTCACACCCTTTCAGTCAGAGACGTGGTCGAGCAGCCCTGAGAGTGATGAGGAAAAATACAGCAGTTGAATGGGGATCATGGAAGGGGTTAAAATGAAGTATCTCCCCTCTCCTGAGAGCTCCCTGGGCTGCCAAGGGACGAGCTTTTGTGGAAGAGAGAGGGAAGGAGCAAGGATCTTTGTGCTGGTGGACCTTGTTTGGGACATGAAAGGTATTTGTAGGATTCCAATTATTACCTGCATGTGTAATATTTTGCATTTATCACTAGTAATTTTTAATTTGTTTGCTGTGATGTTACCTGTTCATTGAAGACATACTGAAGCTCCTCATGCTTTTGCCTCATGTGAAAAACCATGTTTCACTTGCAAATACTTGCAACATTTCTGACTCTCCTGTTCTTGAATTGCTTGAAGAGTGAGCTGCATCATTGGGCCTTTGTGGTTGACTTTTGACTTGAGGAAGACTAGTTCTTTTTGTTTCTGCTCCTTGCTTTCTGGCTCATCAATTTTTTATTTTGCACAGTAGTTTTCTCAGTCCTTGACTGCTTCTTTTCTTCTGAAAGTCTTCACAGAAATGAGTTTATGTTTGTGATATTTCGTCTAACACAAGATACCAGCACTCCCAAGCGTACCATCGTGGCTCTTGTACACTCCATGTAACATTGTTGTTGAGTGTATTCTGTCATTCTGCTTTTTTTTCCTCTAATAATCTATAGGCACTTTAAAAATGTTCTTTAAATTGCCTGTCTGAATCTGCTTTGTCTTCCTGATCCTTTCTAATTCACTTATTTATCTCTTTATTTATGTTTCCAAAACAAAACCCTGCGGTTGCTGTGTGCCCACGTGCTTCTCCTAGAGCCATGTGCCACAAAGCCACAAAGCCAGACCTACAGTGACAAGCTGGGGCATGACAAGAGCAATTTCAGTTGCTGCAGAAGTGAGGCTTGGTTGTAAAGGAGGCAGCATCAAGAGCTGGCAAGTTTTTGGTAGTAGAGGAGAAGGAATAATTAGTATGGAGGAGAAAAATGGAGATTTGGAGTGACAGAGTTTGCAAGGGGTGGCAGAGAATGAAGAATTAAAGCAGATTGCATTTCATACTGGTACAGCAAAGTGCCATGCAGAAATTGCACAGAAGAGCAATTATATTTTCAAGGGGTGGGCAAATGCTTAACTCAGAAAAGAATAGCCAGAAACTGGATTGATGAATGTTGTGTAATTTGCAGTTGCAGAAAAACGTGTGTACTGTCTGCAGAATTCAGTTGAAAAATCCTGCTGAGGGCTGTGTGTGCAGCACATGGCTGAGCAGTTCCAGCCCTGCCCATGGAATGAGCTGCCAAAGCAGCAGATTGGCTTCTCCTGTGCCAGCTGCTGTATAATAGGACTAATTCATTACCCAAGGCCAAGTAATCACTCTCAATAGCAAGATTTAGAGGAGAGCCTATGACTTGCCTCGTTGTGCTGTGAACTGCTGATTATCACAGTGATAACTGGCACCAAATGAGGACTGGAACTGAACCTCAGTCTGTTATGGAGTGATGAATACAACTTCAGGTATTTTCAAAAAGAAATCATGTTTAAATTATCTATGAGTCCCTTTTGGAAAATAAGTTTGAAATTAATTGAGTCAGTGAGTGCCTGTGCCCAGCTCCTGTCTCAGCTGCATTGCCCCAGGACTCCCTCACTCCTGCTCCGTCCTCTGCGCTTGGCCAGCACAAGCTACCAAGTCAAATATGGACCTTTGGTGAGGGACAAAGCCTTCCCTCCGTGCTGGCCAAAGACATAATCATGGTCTACAGGGACAGGGCCATGGCAAACTCTTGTGATGTGCATCTTGCTGGCTGTGCTGGATGTGGAGGGGAGGAGAGCTGGTGCACGTTGCTGTTCCCAGCATATTGTGATCACCGTGGCCAGTGCTCCGCTGTCCTGTGTGCCTCAGGCAGGGTGCTGCCTGCCTCGTCACTCTAGGAGGTAGGAGAGAACAGGGCATCTTCCAACGTATCTCTGATCCCCTGCTCTGGCATCTTCTCAGCTTTGGGGTGGGACCTGCCACATATCTGACTCTGCTGGAGCAGGACAGGAGATCTTCTGGCCACATTGGAGCCCCGTGGACAGGAAATCCACTGATAAAGACCACTAGCCCCAAGCAGCACACGAAAGGGGAAGGAGGCTGTGGGCTGCTGCCCTCGTGGTGAATCAGAGAAACCAAATGGTACAACTCTGGTGGCACTTTTTCCTCGAGTAGGTTGGAGAAATTGATCACAGAGCTCCACTCAGTGATGCCCAGCAAGTTCTTTATATCGCATTCTTATCGGCTAGCACCCATGCACTATTCCTTTTGTGTGTCCAAGGCAGGACCACTCCAGTCTGATCTGGGGAGTGTGGGGACTGCCACCTACCTCATGACCATGTTCTTTAGGCTCCCTTCTCCAGACCAAGAGCTGCTCCACCCATATCTTCTGGGCTGAGAGGCTGCTAGTTTGCAACCAAGTGCAGACTATTTCAGATACACAGATCACCTCGTTATATCATTTGCATGGATATCACATGGGAAGCTACTGGTTTGCCTGCAGAGGGGTTGCATGGAGAGCCGGGGTGGCCCAGGCAGAACCAGATGCTACCACAGCCTCAGTTGCACTGAGGTCTCCTTCTGAAGCTCTCTTCTGCTTCACCAGTTTTCTTTCTCTCAGTTGACCTCAGTGGACTTAGCATTAAGCTCAGAGTCTCTGCGGCCAGTGGGTCTTATTCCTTCCTCTGAGTTGACAGGCAATCTTCCTACGTTTTTCAGCATTTTGGCAGGTCAGGGGGAGGTGCTGGTGCTGGTTTTGGCTGATCAGGGTGGGCCAGCTGAATGCCGGGCATTGGGTCTTGTGCAGACCAGCAGCTCTTGGACTGTGCACTTACAGCTGAAAGACACTGATTTTTGTAGCACAGGAAACGAAGCCGGCTGCACTGAATGGAGTGGCTTTTTGCTGGACAAGATGTGGATCTTTGGAAATGGCTCTTTTGTGACTCTAAGATCAGAAATACACAAGCAGGAAT
>NW_010122328.1:23558-26133 GCF_000699245.1 Pterocles gutturalis | reverse complement strand
CTGTGGTCCCTGTGTTAGCTCTGTGTGTGTCCGATTTATGCAATGCTGTTAGAGCCACACGGCTGAGCCTCCTCCTCCCTTCCCCCTCCTGCTGCCCTCCAGGGACAGGACTGCTCCTGAGCTCAGATGCCACCGCTGGAGTCAGGGTACATGCCCTGGCAGCCGGTGAAGAGCGGCTCAGGAACTCCAGCCTGCTTCCAGCCCCAGTGCCAGCACCTGGAGTGAACAAATCCCAACGTTCATTTCCATAGTGCAGAATTTGCTTTTCCTTTCAGTGCTGGGGGATCCAGTGTTTGCCAGTGGTTAGAGGGAAGAGAGCTTGAAAACCCCTCTTCCTTTCCCCATGGGAGGGAAGCATTTTGGGTAGGTTGATTTGAATTGCTGTGCTCAGGTTTTCCCTCACTGTGCTGGGATGGAATGTGTCCTTCTCACCACCAAGCCTCATGCAGTCTTCTGCTCTTTTTTTTCTCACCTCAGAGGCTTCATGCTTTCACCTCTGCGCACCTTCATCCTCTCTGACATACACCACCTATGAAAAAATCAAAATCAAACCACATCATTAGTCCTTTTTTTGACAACTATGATGATGCCATCTAAAAACCTTTGCCTTCCTCTGTGTGATGGAGGCTTTGTGGGTTCTTGCATTGGTTATTTTAACAGCACAGCTCCCAGCATCCCTTGGTGGTGCCTGCCTGGGCTGCACACCCATACCCCTGGGCAGAAATGCAGTATTTACATCATCAGGAATATTTGGCTTGAATGCAACAGACAACTGTCATGAGTGCTTCTCCTGGCAGATAGGTCATGGTTTGTCATTGTCTCTTTGATCAGGTGGCATGCGGCTTGAAGGGCAGATGTTCTCCAGCTTCTTATGGCTTGAAATGCAGTACAGCTAAAATCCTTAAAAACACTTTTATTTTAACAAATAAGGTCACAGCTTGGTCTCTGATAGAGCCTGTACACCTAAGATGCCTTATTCTACTCTGTGGGGAGCGCTAATTGTCTCTCTCTGTGGTATAACTTCTAACTGCTTCAGTTGCCTTATCTGAATATTTCCAAGGAGTAGAATTGCATCATTGATCATCACAATGCAGGCCACAATTTTTCTTCTGTTGTAAGTTTTTTCCTTCATTTATGATGTTGTCTTCCTTGACAGCTTCCACATTTTATTCTCAAGGTGAGAAATTTATTTATAAATATGTAAGCCCCCCCTTTTCTTCAGTGTTGGCTTATTTTCTCCTCTGTCTGCTAGGCTTCAGCTCTGGCAGGAGGAAGGCAATTTCTTTAACTGAAGGAGTTAAATATATCACCTTGGGAAAAGAGCAAGCCAGATCTGAAAGCTGTTCCTGTAACACTAATTTTGATCTCAGCCCTGTTCTCTGTCTAAAGACTTTTCTCTTTCAGTGGAGATCATGAAATGTCACATTCGTTATTTTTGCTCAGAGCATGCTGAGAAAATGCCTTTCACCTCCAGAGATTCCCTCTCTGAGGAGCACGGTCTGAGGAACAACCACCACGAGTTACAGGGAAGTTTCAGTTCTCTGTATTTTTAAACAATATGAAGAAGAAAAATAATATTAAGTGTGTTGCCATGCTGTAGTAGGTATTATTAATTCGACACGGATTCAATATGTTTCATATGTCAGGCCAAAACCAGGATAACCTCGCTCCCAGATTTCCCTAGAATAAAGCAGGTTTTGTTGTTCTTCCCATGGTGAGATCCTGCAGCTGTGCAGGATTCACCAGGGAAATTCCTTTTTGACCAACTTTTCTCTGTTAATCCAGTCAATTACAGGGACTGGGGATGGACAGCACAGAGCTCCTGTGGCAGGAGCACTGTGGCACTGCTGACACCCCCTGAAGCACTGGTGAAGGTGGGGGGACAGACAGTTGTCTGTGGGGGCTGCACAGGAAGGCAGCACAAATACAGATGTCACAGGCACGTGGATCCTGCTGATGCTGGATTGTCCGTAAGCTTTTGCTGTTTCAGTTCAGCAACGGGCACAGTGATATTTAGTGCAACGTAAAGGATGTTTAGGCTATGCCAGGTGAAGACCTATGGTGAGGGTGGAGACCTGACCTGTTCTGGCATCTCCCTCAATCCTCCTTTGCCTCTCTCACCCCATCTGCATTCGGCAGCACCCCTGAGACACCCTGTTGATCTTCCCTCCATGAACCGGTCCAGCTCTCAGCAGCGTGTGCCCTGCTGTTGTCCTGGGGTGGGTGAGCACCGGGGCCTGCTCAAAGTGAACATTGAGAGTGGGGACAGGAGCAGGACCCTGCTGGGAGGCAGCTCAGTGCCTCCCCTGGCATTTTACCCTGCGGTTGCAGCAGCCGGGTCTCCAGGGATGCTGAATGCGTCCCTTGTCCCATTTGAGTGCAGAGATCGCAGGTTGTTACAGAGGCACCAGAGCCAAACCACGACCTGATCAGTAACATGCAGGTATGCTGCTCAAGCAGGTTATCTCAACCGTCTAGAAGAGTGACCAGCAGGTTGAGGGAGGGGATTCTCCCCTCTGCTCTGCTCTGGTGAGACCCCCCTGGGGTGCTGCACCCAGCTCTGGGGTCCTCAGCA
>NW_010122328.1:19941-23488 GCF_000699245.1 Pterocles gutturalis | reverse complement strand
GCTCCCGTGCGAGGACAGGCTGAGAGAGTTGGGGGTGTGCAGCCTGGAGAAGAGAAGGCTCCGGGGAGACCTTCCAGCACCTCCCAGTGCTGAAAGGGGGCTACAGGAGAGATGGGGGGGCTCTGGATCAGGGGCTGCAGGGACAGGATGAGGGGAAATGGTTTTAAGCTGAAAGAGGGGAGGTTGAGATGAGATGTGAGGAAGAAATGTTTTCCTGTGTGGGGGGTGAGGCAGTGGCCCAGGTTGCCCAGAGAAGCTGTGGATGCCCCATCCCTGGAGGGGTTCAAGGCCAGGCTGGATGAGGCTTTGAGCAACCTGGGCTAGTGGGAGGTGTCCCTGCCCAGGGCAGGGGGTGGGACTCAATGATCTTTAAGGTCCCTTCCACCCCAAACCATTCTGTGATTCTATAGTAAAAGGCAGGCATCCAGCCCTTTTGTACCAACGCTGCACGAGCTGCTGGTTTCTGCAAAGGGTCTGAGAGTTGGTTTGTGCTTAGCAGGAGCTGTCCAAAGCTCGCCAGAGAGAAAGGCCAAGTCTGGGCGTGGGGGTGTGAGCGAGGGGTTCTCCTGGCAGCTGCAGAGCCTGCTGTGAGGCTGTGCAGGAGGGCTGTACAGGTTTGATGTCCACCAGCTCATTCAAAGCTGCGGGGAGAGGAGGCTGTTAACCACCATCCTCCTGCAGGAGGTGAGCAGCTTGAGCACAGGAAGTGGGATATGTGGCTTCGGTTTCCTCTGACCCTGTGCAGAGTCAAGTGTGCGCTTCTCCATTCCTCGGGGAGCCTGTTAGCTGCCAGGCTGGGCAGTGGTTGTCCTCCTGCCCCTGGGGAGGCTGCCTGTGGACAAGCAAGGGGCAGGAGAACAAGCATGGGCAGTCCAGGGCTACGGCAGGTTTCTCATAAGCTTCAAGGATTGTTTCTGCTGTGATGGTCCAATGTGGACAGGCGAGCTGTCCTGGAGTGGATACTTCTCAGTCCATCATGCAGACAGTGAAGAACAAGTTCATCTTTACTTTAGACAGACAAACACTCAGATTCCTTTATAGCCAACTGAGGAAGAGGTACTTCTGAGGTCAAACTCTTCCAATGCATTTTCAGATGTCCAGGCTGGAGGAGCTGGGTCCTCTGTTTCTCCCCAATGATCAGCGAGCACCAGCCTGACTGGCTCGGCTGTGGGCACCTGCATTTGCTCCGGTGAAGTCTGCAGTGCTGAACGGAGGCAGGAGCATTGACCAGCTCTGGATATTGAATATTGATGAATATTGAATATTGATATTGCGCTTAAAACAGACTCTCTGGCAGTCTCCATGAGGAGCTACCATGAAATGGGGTTTTCATCTCTTGCCAAACTGTTCTTCCTATTGCTAAGTCAGAGAGTGGGAGCCCGGGGGTGTTGTTATCAATCTGTAGCTTGAATTCAGCATCTGTTCTGCATCGTCCTGCTTCTTTCCCAGGCGTGAGGCCAAGGCTGGTGTTTGGTGTCCAGGAGGTACAACCTGCCTGCAAATGCTGTGCTGGGGCTCCTGGTTCCTTCCTTCATAAACGAGTTTGTTGTAGCAGAACAGGAAGGTGCAAATACAGTTTTTTACAAGCCAGAAAGTGGCTCTTGGGTCTGAATTAAAACAATTTTCCTAGAAGTACATGCTTACTCTTCCTGCCTGTGTCTCTCTGAGCCCAACACTACTCTCCAGGCAGCTGGGTGCAGCCCCAGAGATGTCAGGGAGAGGCTGGCCTGTGGACTTTGCAGGAAGTTTCAGGAGGGAAGTGGTACAGCCAGTGAGGTACCCTGAGCAGGGCAATTACCTCTTAGGAGCTTGGCTTTTGGATGTTTTCAAGAGGGTGTTTACATGACTTCTGGATTAGCTGTACCAAAAGCTGTGCTGCAATACTCCTCTGGTTTTTCTGCTCTCCACAGGGTAGCAGCTTATTACGAGGAAATTTCTGACCCTTTATTTTTGTATCAAGTCTAAGTTAAAAATAGTGTTCTACCTTTTTCACCAAAACGCGTGAATTAAAAATCCCGCGACCTTAAAAATCCCATATAAAGCAGTGGGATATAATTGGCAGACTCATCAGGACTTTCTTGCTTTGCCTAGGTTCAGTTTTTTGCATTCCCGGGCTTCAGAATAGCTCAACTGCGCATACTGCTGTGGTTCACATGCAAAGGTTCTCAGCGGTTCATGAGGAGAGGGTTTATAATCTAGGAATCAGAGTGTGTGCCTCTTTGAGGTGGTGATGTCCAGGTAGTGACAGATGAGAGCGGAGGCAGTGCCACATGCAGGTGATGTGAGAACGCAGGGCTGCAGGACGGCGTCTTCCCTGGGTACTGGGCTGGAGGGGGAAACAGGCGGCTCCGTGCTTCAGCCTCTCACAGGAACCCTCAGATGTTGTGAGCACGTGTGTGCTGCAGCGCCGAAGGGCTTTGGCAGAGACCACTCTGCCCAGTGTGCTCAGGATGAATCCAAGGTCGTTGATCTGCAGAATCCTTTGGAGAACACAGCACAGGCTTAGATCTGCAATCTTGCCAGCCTCTGTATGATTTTTACCAGGTCTTTTAAATAAACGATGACCTTGTCATTCAAGCACATTCATTTTTTACTGACATTTTTAAAGGTTTCTGGATCAGACCAGAAGCTTGTCTGACTTTGTGATTCAGACTGGGTTGGAAAAGTCCTCTTGCATTTGGGTTATGGACAGAGAATTGTCTGAATGCTGGGGGAACAGGACTGACCTGACACGTGATCAGTGAATAAAACTGAACCTAGGCCTTTCACACCCCTTTGAAAATGGCCTGGTTTGGGTGTCTGCAGGGAGATGTTATTGGTTTGGCTGGTGGTAGTTGAGCGACTTGTATTTGTTCTTAAATACCCATGTCACAGCAGTGGTCCCCAGGGCCTTAGTCCCAATTGCTGTTAGTCTTACAGCTGAGTCCATCACCTTCGTAATAAATTTCCCCCCAAGGATGGAAATGAGGTAGAATTAAGCAGTTTCTCAGTAATCACATAACTTAAGCATCAGAGGCCTGTGGAAGAAAATGATCTGTGACAATATTATTAAAGATTGCACTGTGAATGCTGTCAGAGCCCCACCCCATTTCTTCTTAACTTTCAGCTCCAAGTGTTGACCTAAGCACTAATGTTATCTAAATAGCACTTTTAAAATATTTTTATATTAGATTTTTTCTTTTTAATACATGATGTCATACTTTAAATAATATTTCCATTTTCATAGCAGGTGCATTCCAAGCCACCTCAGGGAATGCCATTGTAAAAACAACTGCCGAGGGTACATATGTGTGTGTATCTCATACTGTAGTCACAGGCTCACTCCTCTCCTCCAAGAAAGGCTCGATAATACCTACAATATTTCTTATAAACAGTTATCTGGTCTTTTCTTAAGGAAGTTCAAGTGCATGGTGTACATGGCTTCAATATCACCTCCATCCTGCACCTTCCTTCCCATAATTTAAATCCATTTTTATCCCACCTGTGATGGATGGGAAAATAAACCATCCTTTTTCTCTTTTCAGCAGCTTGATGATGTATCTGAGAC
>NW_010122328.1:0-19931 GCF_000699245.1 Pterocles gutturalis | reverse complement strand
TGCTCTGTATTAAACAACTTTTCCTCTTTCCTTTCAGGTAATTTTTTTCTAGATCTCTGTTTTTCACTCTCTTCTGGACTAGCCAGTTTGTTCGTGTCTTAAAGAGTGAAGCTCAAAACTTGATGCATAGCTCCAGCCGATGTCTTACCAGGTCCATGTCTCTCAAGCTGCTCTCCTGTTTTCCTTCCCAGTAAGATGTTTGTCTCTCTAGTGAGTGCACCACTGCTGCACCTCTACAGCCCCACTCCCACCTTGGGTTTATCACGCAGGTGATCAGATTGGTTCAACAGATCTGTCCATGACAAAATGGTGAAGGCTTTTAATAATAGCCTTGTTGTCTGCTCAGAGTCCTTAAAAAATTGTTAAATAATTTATTCAAACAGTTTTCTAGGAACTGGGGATAATCTGGCTGTTCTACAACTCTGTTTCCTTCCTTTCTCACTTCTCCAAGCTAGGCACTATGGTTTGCATTTTCTGTCTTGCCAGCACTCTCCCTCCTTGATTTTCCATGACTTCTCAGAGGTGATTAGCAGTTGCTCTGAGATTTATGATCCAGTTCTTTAAAAGTCTTAGGATGAGTCTATCAATTTCAGTGTTCTCCAATTTATTCCTTCCCTATTGCAGGCTGAGATCTTAAGCCTTTGTTGCTAGTACTAACTGTGACTGCCCCTTGATCATGGATGACTTCTTTATTAACAGATTACTTTTTTTCTGAAGATACGGAACATGATCATCCATGAGTAGCTATACTTCTCTGCGGAGCAGAAACTGGTTCCTTTACTTGGTTTCCCTCTTAATACTACTGCAATTATAGAACATTTCCTGTTACTCTTAATGCCTTTCTGCTGATTTTATCTACTTTTATGCCTACACTTCTGTACTTGTCATAAGAGTAACTGGTAGCTTATTTTTCATTTAAAAGCAACCTAAAAGGTTCCTTTCCTTACCTGCATAACACCAGGCACAAAGGGTTCCCAGTCCCAATGATTTCTGATGTTTCCATATTATAATTATTACAATTCACTGCAGCAGTAAGAGGTAATTATATCCTGTGGACATAAGAGGAAGATGTACATTGAAATGCTGAATTTCATAAATAAGATTAAGTTGCTGGATGTAGAACAACCAAGCAGATGATAGATTTTCTGTATCTGGTTTCAGAGACAGCATGGCTGGTGATGAATCTTGAGTAAGCAGCAGGTCAGGGTGTCTGGACCATGTTGGAAATGCATCCTCATTGCAGGATAGTCCCGGATCAGAAGGCCAGCCTTCCCCAGATGAGTACATTCAGTTCTCAGCTCTGCGATGAGCTCTGTCTATAATGCCAATTAAGCCATACAGGCTTGTGCCTCTGGTTCCCTTTGTATAATTGCAGTAACTGTCAAAATTAAGTCAAAATTAAATTTAAACTTTGTTGTTGTGGTAAGAGGCCATTTCTGCACTTGCTCTGTCTGCAGGTAGCACACTCAGGCTGAAGCTTCCTTCCCTTGGAACAGCAGAAGTTGTGAATTTCACAGAAATAATTATATTTGGGGGTGAGTTCAGTGCTGAATTCTGTATTTCTGTGTCTCATCCCATGTCAGAGGGTAGTAGTGTAGTCACATATTTAATCGGTGGCGTGTGTCACTGGCTAGCAGTTCACTAACAGAACAGCTGGACTTGAGAAAGAAAGGGAATCTCTGGGGATGTGTCGACATTGCAGTTTATAACCTGGCCTGCTGTTCCCAGGGCCCACGAAGGAGTAGCCATCACCTCCTAGCAAAACTTCTAAATTTCCTGCGCACATCACCCAAACACTGGTTGACCATTGGCATAACCCTGCTTCAATACTGGCCTTTTTTCTAAGAACTTTCTCCATCCTTTTTGCGGTGTAAACAAATTTGAGATGAAGCAAAAATGCATCCTCATAGACAGCCAATTGGAAGCTTGAAGTTTGGTAAAATCCAGAAGAGAATGGAGGGTCTAGAAGGGAAATGTGGCTGTTTCAAAATGAGCAGTTTATTCATTTCCTCTCAACCAGTGTTAGTGGGACAGGGGAGTGAGCAGGAAAAGAGAGCCAGGGGAGTTGACCCAATGACACTTGCTGTGTTCTTCTGAGGATGCTCTGTTACTGGGTGCGGTGAATTGAACTTCATCAATAACTGTTTCCAGGGATTTCCCTCCCACTGGCTGTTTTTTGGGCTGTTTTCTTGTACTTGCATTTTTTTCCAAGCTGAATATCATCTTGATATTTCCTGTCTGTGTTTCTGCCCAATGCACTTTGCTGCATGGTCTGTCCCAGCTGCAGCTGGTCACCTCCAGCCGATGAGTCTCCCTGTCCTGGACCTGCTTGGCTGCAGCTATCTCTCCCAGCACTTTTCTTGAGGTCTGCCTTTGCCATCCCTTGTCTCTGCAGTCCCTCCCACCATTTGCAGTGTGCTGGCTTAAATGTTATTCTTGTATATGGGCCATCCCAGGACTAAATGAATTTCACTGCATGAATGTGGTGACCTGGATATTCTTCTTCTCAGATGAAATGCTTGTATGGTGGAGTTTCATTAAAAAGAGATAAACTGGGCAAATGAGATCTGAGCTCCCCTTAGCATGCAGACGGGGGGGAGAGTAGTTCTGAGGGTAAGAAACTGAGGTTTTTTTAAGTGCTCAAAGGTATGACGCTAATTAGAAAGTAAATATGAACAGACCCTTTCATGTCAGAGATAAGAGGCATCCACCCTACCAAGGACTGCCCGGTCTGTTGTAATGACAGCTCACTTCACAGTCCTGGGTAGGTGGCATGCGGGAGAGACACATGCGGGAGTGTCCCCTGCAGGTGTCCTCCTCCAACTCAGAAAGATCAGAAGGAGCGGAGCCTCTGTGCAGGAGTGCCAGAGAGGGGACAGCAGCTGTAGAGATCACTTTGTGCTGCCAGGAGCAATCTGAACCAGCATGGTCCTTCCTGGGAGCAGCAGAAGCTGTGGGGGGGAGAGGGGAGCACACGGCTCCCACACAGTGGTGAAGATCCTGGGCTGCTTTGCTCACCAAGGGCCATCTTCAGAAGAAGCTGATGGTTCTGCATTACCTACATGTCGTGTTTGCACTTTTTTTTTCCATTCCTGTAACGAGAAGAAGCTTGTAAATGAATATAGCCTCCTCTGGTGCCAGCAGGCAACTCTGCCATGCTTGTCCAGACCTTCCATGGGTCAAGGCAGCCAGGCAGAGGTGCTCATGGTCGTGCCCAGTGTGTCCTGCCTGAGCAACCTCCAGAGTCATTGAGCCTGGTGGAGAAGGAGGATTTTGCTTTAGTGACATCTTGGTCCTCTGTCAGGGTATAAGGGCAGTCCCACACTTCACATTTTTAGAGAAGGGACCCCTGGAAAAATGCTGCAAATGCAGCAAGCGCTCTCATCAGCAGGGCTATCTCTGCAGGACGGTCCAGCTGAGCCTGGCAGGAGACCTGTGTCTTGGCTGCAAGGGGGGAGCAAATATATTGCACTGCACCACATAGCTCCAAAGCCCCCAGTCCTCCTCCTGCTACCTTGTCCCCCTAGCAGGGATGGGCACATGGCCTTCTGCTTGCCATCACACCAGCCCTGCGCCCAGACCAGCGCCCACCCGTGCTCCGGCGGTGCCTGCCCGTCCGTCTGTCTGGCTGCAGCAGCGGGTGGGCAGGGGTCCAGGGCGAGCCACGGCTCTGTGCAGAGGCTCCGGCAGCCTCGCTCAGCCTTGGCAAGTTGTGAGAATGGACTTCTTTCCTTGCTTTTTTTTTTTTTTCCATTTGCTCATTTATTCAGAATTGTAGCAGCAGCAAAAATAAAACCTAAATATTGTGTGTCTGTCTGAGTGTTCTCTGCTGCAGAGTCCCAGGCCACACAGTCACATTCCCGCGCCTGAGAGAGATTATGAGGGAGGGCGCAGGAATGTGCATCTGGCAGCACTTTGTATCTTGGACGTTTCATTGTCTTCTCTGCATCTGAGGTTCCCGAAGTTTTGGTCGTGAAGGGCCATTTGATACAGGGAATATCAGGCCGGAACTGTGTAACAGATTTTCCCTGCAGGGAAACACCATTCAGGAAAAATTGAGGACTGTTGTAAATAGAAAGTCCCAATGCAGGCTGCCTGAGAAAGTAGCTAAGAGCTTTATTTGGGGATCCTGACCTACCACAGCAACAAGGGGAAACAAATTTCATTTTTAAGTGAAGGAAAATGTCGCTGCAATATGCCAAAACCTTAATAGCTTTGCTTAAGGCCTGGGGCCAGGAACAGAATCTGAATTAACTATTCCAATTTTATTTTAATTGCATAGATTTTGAGATAATATTTATAATAAAAATATCTTGTTAGAAATGCAGATCATTAACATAAGGTTCTCAGGGATCTGGTCCCCACATTCTTCCTAAAAGAGAGAGGATATTTAAAGTCTTTAAAAAAGTAATTAAAGATAAATACAGATAACCAACCCCCATTATTATTTGGCCAGTCTCGGAATATTCTTTCATTAACTTCTCTTGAGAAGGAGAATATACCAGCAATGGTGGTCTGACCAGAAACTCTTCTTTTCTAACTCACAAATATGTTACTCACTTGCTCCAAAATGTTTTTGTAAATAGCTGGTTTTGGCAGATGACTGCAGCAGAGGTGGACATTGCCATGGCTAGCTTTGCTGTGCATGCTGGTGTGTGCATGTGGGACAGACTATATATAATTTAAGGGAGAGTCCCTTCCTTCCTAAAAGAGCAGACACTAACTATTAGTTGTTATGAAGTGATTTTATTGTGTCTGGGAAAATGCAGAACACAGCAGTGGAATCGCGCTTGTTAAAAAAAAAACAGTGATGTATGAGAAATGAAGAAGCAAAGGCAGGCCCTCGCATAGCCCCCTTGTACAGGGTGGATGCTAATGAAGGTGGTTGCACAGGTACATTGTACCCTGGAGAGAAACATTTTCTTTCACAGTGATTTGCATATTTTTCCTTATTTTATTTTTGCTCATAACTTCTTCTTTTTGCATCCTGTGCATTGCCGGAATGGAAATGCATTCCAGTTCTGCATAAACCGCAAAAGCAGGTGAGTCTGTCGCTAATAGCTCCTGCGATGGCGCTGCGTTCACGTTGTTGCCAGGTGAAACACAAGACGGCTGCCGTGTGACTTGCAGCAGGAGTGTTTTGCTGCTGGGGGTAGTTCGTTTGTTGTGTCACTGCCCTGGCTGGCACCAGGGTTTGTGTACCTGGTCACTGCTGCCGGTCAGGCGAGGGGCTGCTGGAGATGTTTGTAATTCCTGGGAGCTGTGGAGCACACTTGAGGCAGACGGGCTGCCGGGCAGCCTGCGGGAGGCCACGGGGGCCAAGGGCTCCTGGCCTGTGCCTCCAGGTACAATTTTGTTCCAGGGACGAGGACAGTGATGCAAAGTGTGGCACAACGCAGAAAGTCCGTGCACGAGCCCAAGAGTGGACCTGAAAGAGCCATACAGTGAGCAAGGCACGGGTTTCTTTACCACCTCTTCTTATTTCTGCTAGGTTTCTGTTCAAATTTTTCTATTTAAGCAGTCACTTCTTCACATTTGTCTTCTGATAAAACCCTATCGCATTGTTGGGGATGGTCATGGCAGGAGGGGCTATGGCACATCCCCACAAAGACCACAGTGGCTTGGAGCTCCCTTCCAGTTCTTCGTGCATGCATTTCGCAGCTCACTGCAATGTCTTGTGAAATATCCAACACTGACATGGCATCTAATCCCACAAAGCCATCAGCTCTTCTTGCCCCTGGCCGGAGAGAGGGGACACCTTCCTGCATGCAGGTGAGTGTGTGTGGGCTTGGGGCTTGGTCCTGGGCTGGTCAGAGCATGTTGTGTCAGTGTATATAGCAGAGAGCACTTAGCCAGGCTGAGCTTTGCTGCAGCGCATGGGCTGGAGGCCCCATAGAAAAATATTTGGCATTATTCCCAGATGTTTCATTTCTCTAAAATCAGCTGCACTGACTCAGGGCCCTAGGAACACAGAAAACAGCCATGCTGCCCAGCTCTTTGCTTGCTCAGGCCTGCTGTGGGTGTATTCTCTGCTCCCTTTTCCATGCAGCAGCCAAGGGAGAGGGGTCAGACCACGAATTTAGGTGGCTGTGACAACATCCTTTTTTAAACTGCTTCCAGTAACCTTTCCAGTGCAGAGCCCCTGGAGCAAGCAGCAGGCCCCCAGCTCCCTGGCTCCCTCTTGGGCCTCTGACCATCTTGCTGGTGTGCCACTCTCTGCAGTCACTCAGAGGGAGATCTGTCCCTGCAGCGTGTCATTCCAAACTGCAGACAAGCAGTAACACTGCAGCTGGCCTGACCTGGCCTTGTGACTCTCTGGGCTCTTGGGGGTGACTCCTACAGTACAAGGTTTGCTCAACAATAGCCCTGTTGTCCCTGGCCGCCTGGGACAACAAAGCCCTTCAGAGCGCTTGGCCCTGGTGCTCTGCCTTGTACCAGATGCTGATGTCAGAGACAGAGCGGGCACGTCCCTCCAGAGCAGGGCAAGGGGAGGAAGGGCTCCTGCCTCCTCCTGGGCTGCCGTGCCATGGGGCACATCCAGCCCAGAGCTCTTGGGGAGCTGGTGCTGCCTTATCCCCAGGCTTATGTCTTCTCCTGCCTGTTCCCACTCTGACAAGCCATGGTGTGATAACTCTCCTTGTCTTAGGATCCAGGAGAGGCAGCTCATGGCAGCCAGTGGCAGAGCTCCAGGTCTCAATTCCTATTGAGGGGATGGGGCTGTGACTCAAATAGCTGATGTCAAACTTTGTCCCACTCACACAATTCCCACCCCCACCCAAGGATAGGGGAGAGAATTAAAAGGGTAAAGGGAAAAAGGGACTTGTGGGTTGAGATAAGAACAATTTAATAACTAAACTACAGTAATATTGAAAATGATACTATATACAAATGAGTGATACACAGTGATACTGCCCCCCCACCACCTGATGACCAAGGCTCAGCCTTTTCCCGGCTAACGATCCCGGAGCAGGGAGAGTCCCGAAACCACACTCACGGAACGGAGATAACAGTCCGAGCGTCCCAGACCCGAGAGCTGACTGGAGTGGGGGGGACGGCCTTGGGAGAGGGACCACCTGGAGCGAGATGACCCGGAGCAAAAGAGATGCGGAACCAAAAGGGGCGATCTTCCTGAGGGTCCTCACCTATATACTGGGCATGACATGTATGTTATGGGATAGATTCTTGGCTACTCTATGTTTCAATCTGAACCTAAGATCAAATCCTAGGCTAGTATCCAAGGCTGTGTTCCCTCCCAGCCACCTTCCCCTGTCTGCAGGGAGCAGGGAAGCTGAAAGACCTTGAGATTCTGGCAACTGTAGACATCACTTTTTATCAGCTTTCTTCTGAGCACGAATCCAAAACACAGCCTCTTGCTGGCTATTATGAAGAAAGTTACCTCTGTTTCTGCTTAACCCAGGACACATATCTTGGTGAGCCAAGGGTATGCAGCAGCATGCAGAGCTTGGGCACAGAAACATGAAACTGTGCTACCATCAGCTCTGGATCTCTTGAGAAATCAGCTTTGTCTCAGCTGGCCACATCCTGTTATTTTGAGACATCATGGTAGGAAGACAGCGTGGCTTCATTTCCTAATAACAGAAAGGCAGCAGGGCAGAGCACTGGGCGTGCTGCTCGTTGATGACCCAAGCTGGCTGTACACCAGCACATGAACCATTCCCAGACCTCCGCAGTCCATATGTGGAGATGGCAAATGTTAACTCTCTGAACAGCAAGGAACAATGGTGCTGAAAAGAAAACAAGAGGAATGGGAGAGTGCTAACTTGTTTGTTTCTCTTTGGGAAGAGGAAAAAGGACTGCAGATATTTCAGAGAAACTCCTTGTCTGCTGCAGGAAAACGGACTGCTGGGCGGGAGGGATTGCTCCGTGTTTGGGGGAGGCAGCTGGACACGGCTGTGCTTGGGAACCGGTGAGAGGTACCAGCCTGGTCCTTCCTGGCATTCTTGCACTTGCCTTTTAACTTCTGTATGGTACATACGGTGACCACGGGTTGATGCTGAGATCTGTCTCTTTCCTCTTCAGTACCCTGTGCCTTAAGAATTTAGGCAGACATCATGTGGGATGGTTTTTCTTAAACTGGTGCTGCAGAGCTGAGCTTCCACACGAAGGCATGAATGCAGAGATACACTGCAACGCTCCCCCAGTCTCCCAGGGCTGTAACAGTGTAACATGTAAGGTACCTCTCTTCATTATTGCTTAGCTTTGTTTTGGGCTGGGATTATTCCATCTCAGCTAACTGACCTCCACATGAGCACCTGGAAAGACAAATACCAAGGGCTGGGACGTGCATGTGCACTGTGTTAGGGGCTGCTGAATCAGGTAGCTCACTACAGGCATCTGCCACAACTCCATATCCCCAGGTCCAGCCACCAGTGAGGCTAAGCATGTATTCCCAACAGCATGCAACACAAACTCATGTGCACAGTTCTTCTGTATGTAAACACATGGCCAGCTGCACAGATCATCACAGACAGAAACGCTCAGCACTCTCACAAATGGCACCAACAGCCTCATCCTGTTCCCCTTCCTGGATGAAAAAGGGTAAAGGTCTGTTAGTGGTGAATGCATACATATATACAGGGTGGAGCCCTCCAGTAAGTGGCCTGAGATAGTCTGTCCAGAAGCTGACCCTGGATCCCAGTCTCCCAGGTTGCTGTCACCTGGTCATGCAGCCCCTGAGACCGCAGCCCCACTCCAGTTGCTGGTTCGCAGACCTCCTTGGACACACCAGCACATGCACAGACACATACTGAAGATCCCTCCAGTAACTTGAGGTAGATACCACATCCACCTGGCAGCAGAGCCATGGATCCTTTCACCTGACACAAACACATGCGTGAGCCAATGGGTCTCAGTCAACAACCAGAATTTATGGTCCCTACAGTAATTGACTTGGATATCCTGGTCCATCCAGTAGCAGCTCAAAGACCTTCTGGTCTCTCCAAGTGTCTGGACAAGACTTATGGCTGTTTTGATACCTGGCTAGTCCAGCGTGATGTGCACCCACATGATACCCCAGTACTCCAGCGTCTCCAGTTGCTGACACTGCAAACACACCAGCCCCTATGACTTGTGGTCCCCACTCTGGTTGCTGGCACTAATGAAATCTCCATGCACGCACACGCATACTGAATGGGGAGGCCCTTACCCAGGAGAATAGTTAGATATGGATTTTAATAAGAAGACAGGACACACTGCAGCAATCAGACTCCAGGCATGGACAGACGAATGTGATGACCGGTTGCCCATTTACATGGGACAAGTTCCTTTCCATTCCCTTACTCCTCTGTTTTCCCACAGTGGTTTCCTCCCTTCCCCCACCTTGATTTCTTCCCCTAACCGTCCCTTCTCTTGTATAATCCCCAAATGCTCCTCCTTCCCTGCATCCCACAATGAGTCCCATACCCCTAGAGGCAGTATCAGTCTGTAGGATGATCTAGAGAGTCTTTCTTTTGGTAGTGATGGTTTTCACCCCAGACAATGGGGCTGACCGATCTCATGCCCAGGGAAGGCTCTGGGCAGGGTGCTGTTTGTGGCATTAGGTTATCACAGATCCCCACCCACTGCTGTCCCTGATGTTGCTGTTACTGCTCCTCTGTGCTCCATTGTGTATGGAGCTGAGCCCTTCATCACAGCAATCTGGCTGGCTGACTCGTCCCTGGACAAATGCACATTTGGCCTCCCCAGGCCATGCTGGAGAAGCTTCACCCGGCAGTGCCAGCTCCTTGCTGCTGCCCGATGTGACCACCCACAGCTTCCTTCCCATCCGGTCCCCTTCCTTCCCGTCCATTCCACACATTGCCTTGCTGGATAACAGCAGCTGGGAGGAGCTGCTCAAAGGGAACAGGACAGATTTGTCCATTAAATTACTTTTTGACCATTAGCACAGAAAGGAAAAACAACCGTGTATTTTCCTAGGGGGTGACTCTGGATCTCGCTGTGGGTAATGATTTCTGCATTATACTTGCAGGGACACATGTGTGCATGGAGCCATGGTCACCATGTTCTAGACAGCCTGTCACCATTCCCATCTGGCTGTTCGGGGTCTTCAGCACCTGCTGTCAGGGTGGTACTTCATTTCCCCTTTCTCGGTTGTTAATTCAGCGCCAGGACTCTTCGCCCTTGTCAGATAGTGCTGAACACTGTCACAGGGTAGCACTTGCACAGGCTGGGAGCCCACTGGAAAGGAAGCACAGGAAAGTGATGATCTCCTGTGGGCGGGTGCCGAGAGCTCAGGCAGAGCGAGAGGCGAGAAAGCCAGCAGCTGGGCTCTCCTCTGCAAACTGCACTCACCATCCTGCCACATCTGCTGCCCCTCAAATTGGGAGCCATCACATGCTTTTTATTTTCTTTCTTGCTAATCACCCTCCCTAGATCAGGGCCCTGCTCCCATGCTCTTTCCCAACGCTGAATCTCGCTCCACCCCCGCCCAGCCCCATCTTTCCTATCCTTCCTATTTCTTACACCTGCCCATATTTCCTCTCCTCAGTCAAAAAAGTCAATAGCCATTGCCAAGCACCTCCCTAGACTGCTGCTTTGCCAAGGAGTGAGCATCGTCTGCAGCAAGATCTGGACCAGACCTGGTGCCGTGGCTCCCATGGGACCCACCACAGGGGACAGGCTCAGCGGCAGCTCAGTGCTGTGGCTTCTTGCCCCTTACGTGGCTTCGTGCCCCAGGCACACGTTGAGAAGGAAGGGAGAGGACTGAAGCACTGGAGTTACTGGGATTTTTCACCGCCAGCTGGACAGCCCCTGTTCTGAAGGGGTCTAGGCAGGATTCATGGATCAGAGCATTTCTCTTCCCACCCATTTTGGTCTCTCACACAACACTGAGACAGAAAACATCATCCAAGTCTGTCTCTCTGGGTCATGCATCCTTCAAAAACAGTTTGGTTTTCACCAGTTTAGGGTACAAGCGGAGAAAAATATACCAATCCCAGAAGGCTAATTCTCTGCAAACACAGTGCTATTCATGGATATTACCTTAAAGCAGAATCCTGGGCACATGCCTGCACTGCATCAGGGACCTGGGTGGGAGAGGAGGGAGGATTTTGGCAGGTGTGGAGCTGTCTGGGAGAGCAAGCCCTCAGCAGGGAAGGCAGAGCTGGGTGGGAAGCATCACACTGTTTTTTAGAGAGGGGTGCGGAGCTGCAGGAGAGCTGACCCCAGAGCAGAGAGCCGTGCACAAGGGCCGCCTGGCCCTCCTCCTGGTCACAGCTGTGGTGGGTTGGGAGGAAGGTGGTAGAGATTGCATCCAAGGAAACAGGAGCTGCACAGAGATGCTGAAATTACTTAGGAGGAAGAAGGGGTGAAGAAGACTTTGGCATGGCGCAGAGGAGACTTATTAGGGCAGGCAGATTTTTTAAAACTGGGCAAAATGAGAGCTGTCTTGCCAGACTGGCATGTGGGGTACGTGCTGGGCATAGCTCAGACCACAGCTCCAGCATGGCAGCACAGGCAGAGCCCTGAGAAGCCCTAACCCTTGGCACAGGCAAAGGGGCTGTTTCTCCTCGAAGGAGAGGGCTGGTGTTGCATAAGGTTGGGCAGAGAGGGGGCACGGTGCCCCAAGAAGAACACGGCTGGCCGCTGGGCTCGGGGGGCTGGAGGGGCAGTGGCATTGGCAGTGTCTTGCTTTGTGTCTGCTACAGTGGTGGTGCCCACAGGGAGGGCGACATGTCCCCAGCAGCCATGTGCCACCAGATTCAGCCAAAGGGGAGCTGTGCTGATTGCCATGACAACCGGGATGGGTCATATGGCCTGCTCTACTTTCTAAATATAAATTCTGTTTCACACAGTGTATGTGACTCCATGGAAACCAAATGTTGAGCAAGAAAGATTGCATAAAAATGAACAAAATACAGAATGACTCAAAGTACTAGAGAGAGAGACTGCGGGTAATGGTGGGGGGGGCGGGACAGTGCTGCCCCCCGGAAATTCCCCTTTGCCAGGGCACAGTTAGTGCTGAAATACTGTGCCCAGCCTGGGGAAGGTCTGCGAGGCACTGCTCGGTGCTGGGGTCTTCATGCAAAACTTGGGATGGACGCGAGTGTTGGTGCAGGTGTCTCTGCTGCAAAGGGTCTTCTGTGGGGTTCTCTCACTAGCAATGCTCCTTGCATCAGCTGTGTTCAAACACAGACCCCACTTCTTTGGCTGCACCATCTCTGCCTTGTTTCTGCTTCATACCCTTTGACAGACACCTTTGCCAAGTTAGGTATTTACAAAAACTGCAGTTAGATAGAAATATAAGCTCAGTAATGTCAGTACAGAGCAAGTTTTCCCCTGCAGGACAACAGGCTGTTCTGGTGCGGGTTCATGTTCTGGCAGTTATTCCCTGCTGTGTCCTTGCATTGCTTCTTGGAGGGAGTTTCCCCTGCACATTCCATCCAGCTTTCTGTCCGCAGCAATCCTCCAGCACTGGGCAGAACACTGCAGAGGAGCTGCTTTGCGGGACTCTGTAGCTTTTCTTTGTGCTGTTGGATCTCAGCAGAAGTGCAGGGTGACTGCTCAAGAGGCAACAGCAGGTAAGTGTGCTGACGCTGCATTTAATTCAAACCTTTCCCACAGCTAGAGGCATCCTCTTTGTTTGCTCCAAGGCTGGATGCTCTGTCGAAATAGGATCATAAAATCATAGACAAATTTAAATTCAATGAGACTTGTGGAGGTCTCTGGTCCAACACTCTGTTCAGAGTTAGATCAGGTTGCTCAGGACCTGCATTTGTGGTTTTGGGATTGTTTTGCTTTACCTTGGGTTGTGCGTTCAGGAGAACCCGCGGGCTGCACTCATCTGAGTGCGATGTGAGCTAACACATCTTCAGGGGGCTCAGGCTTTTAAGTGCACAGATGTTTCCTCCCTTGGATCCCTCTTTGAAGAGGATTGGGGATGGGGATTTCCTGCAGTTTGAAAATGGGAAGTGATTTTCCTCTATTGAGCAAGGCTGAACTTGTCTCAGGGGGTCATTCAGCATGGGACAGACTGATGTGTGCAGCTCCTTCATTCCCCATTATCTCACTTTGCAGCAAAAGCCCTTTTTGGGTTTCATTTTTGCCTCCATTGGGAGGGGATCACATTGCCAGGTGGTCTGGAACAGGATGAGTTGGGCTGCTGCTAACTTGATCAAGAAGAACAAGAAAGAAACAAAAAGCAGAACAGTCAGAAAGGCAGAAGAGGTGGAGCGGGAGAGGTAGCCCCACTGCCACCCTGCTTGACCTGCTGCCCTGGTCTGAGCCCCTGAGAGCTTCAACATGCAGGCCATAGCTGGGGCTCTTCTTTGCATCGAGCATCCATTGTCAGTATCTTCAGACACACTTCTAGACAATTTGTGCTTAACAGCACACAGATGAAACATTGTTCTGTGATCAAGAGTGTCACCTGTGGGTAGGTTGTGAAGCTGTCCTGCCCACACTGGTTGTCTTCCTCTCCCTGCCATCCCTAAACCAATGCCTCTGGATGTTGGGGGAATGGGACACAGGTAATGGTCAGGTTTATGTTCTGTGTCCTAAAAAGCACATTCTTCTGCCTCTTGTCAGCGCCGGTGTCCTGGACTAGGTGGGTTAACCTCATAGATCTGTTCTGATTTCATATGCTTGCCTTTGCAAGCTCTCTGGTGCATGGTTTAGTGCTGAAGAGCTCCAGTGCTCTCTCTGCTTTGAGTTGCCTTTTGCATTTGCTGCACGTTTCTGGTTCCTTTCTGCTGTGCATATATCAGGAGAACCTTGTCCCTGTGTTTCTGCAGACAGCAAATGAAAACCATCACATGGAGAATGAGGGCTGTTGGGTTGCTGGCTCTTGTCTACCCCTGTGTGTCCCCCTGCTGTATGGACTTCTGGTCCCAGGAAATCTCATAGGAGGGAAGTGCTTGTGTTCTTAGTTTTGGATGTTTTGAGAGATACTTTGGTCCCTTTTCCAGGCAGCAAATACAGATACAAGAGGATTTCATTGGGGTCACACATTCTCTGCTCTGCTCACATTGTTCAGATTTCCTGTTTCCTCAATGGTGTGTTGCAGACATCCTTTTCAGGTCCAGATCGGCCAGTCCACCACCACGATACGGCAGCCGGTGACACTCCCAGAAGTGACAGTGGGGGGAGTGGCATCAGTGTTTCTCTCAGCTCAAAGGCACTGTGGGAGTTGCAAGGTTTAGAAGGCAGAAGGGATTGCTAGCCCACCCAACCTGAGCTTCTGCACCACCAGGTCAGGGGCTTTGGGGTCCTGTCTTTTCCTCTGTTTGGAACAGAGCAGTCTTCTGGAAAGAGGCACCTAATCTCCATGGAGGAACTAAAAGAAGTGCACAACCCCCTGGTAAGCCCTTCTGACCGATACTTATCTTCACGATTGGCAGGTTATTCTTCAATCTGAGCCTGTCTGCTTTCAACTTCCAGTCACTGTCTGCTCTTCTGTTTTTGCTGCTTCATAGTACTCTCTGTGATATCAAACCTCCTCTCCATGTAGCCAGTCCTCAGGTGTCCTAACCCTAACGTTTCTCATAAAGTATCCTGACA
The DNA here is from genome assembly GCF_000699245.1 of Pterocles gutturalis. NCBI lineage: Eukaryota > Metazoa > Chordata > Aves > Pterocliformes > Pteroclidae > Pterocles > Pterocles gutturalis. The sequence goes on along the minus strand of NW_010122328.1, from coordinate 5,414 downwards.
ATAATTCTAAAAATAGGAATGAAAGCTCAAAGTGGTGGCACAGTCTTGTCGAGCTGCCTAAGGAAGAGGTGTGCAAGCAGCAGTGCCTCCCTTTCCTCGTGCCATGTGGCAGGGCACAGGATGTGTTCCACAGGAGCTGGGTTTGGGTAGTTTGATGCCCAGCTGTAGGGCTGCTCCCGCGGCACCTTTGGGCTCTCAAATTCCATCTGCCAGCCACTTCGCAGCCCTGTGCCAGCTCCTGGTGCTCAGCTGTCTTGCCTCAGCAGCCGGATTTGCCTGGCATTACATGCTTGGCATTACATGCCAGGTTAGCCCGAACTCCCATATGGATGTGCAAACGTGGTTCCAGTTTAACCATTCTGATGCCAGAAGGGACTGCAGAGGGTCTGGCTAGGACAGGGTTGCGTCTGCTGAGAAAAACAGAGCATGAAAGGCTCTCCTGTTACTCAGATCTCGTGTTGTGGCAGAGAAGGGACGATATGCTGCCACCATGGCCTCCAGGGCACTCTCATTTCTGAAAGGATGTGCTGCTGAGTGTGCCAAAACTATGAGGTACTTAATCTGTGATGCGTTATACAGCCCAGCGCCATATGCTACTGCCCCACACCATCTATCCCAGAGCCTCCTGGTATCTTTGCTTCAATGAGCATATAGGGTGCTGAGGAGTACAGGATGAAGCCAGGTTTCATTTCTACTTTGATTCCTCTGCTATGCCTTTTTCAGTTCCTCTTTCCCCCATACAGTCTCAGTTTGGAGCAGAGCTGCTATAGGAGTGGGAGTTCAAGTGTGTGTGGGAGGGGATTGCATTGGGACGAGTTAGGGGCTCTAAATCAGAAGTAGTCCCAGCATCCAGAGGATCTTTCTCTGCAGTCCCCATGGGGGGATAAAGTCCTGCCCAATAGTGAGCTGCTGTTTAGGATCACATTCCCCTCTAAAAACAGAAAGAAGAGATCCACACATCCATACTCCACACACATCCGAGCCAACCATTGCCCCATTGTTTACAGCAACTTCTGCATTTGACAGTGCTGGGCTTTTCCTGGTATTCAGTCCTCCTGACCATCGTTCATAGGGACTATTGTGCTCACAACGCTTTTTTATTGACAAAATCAGAAGGAAAGGTAGAAATATTAGTCACTCAAAAATAGAATTAGTAACTGCTAAACATAATGCTCATGTGCTTTTTTGAAGTGATACGCATTTTGGCAGGGACTATAGCTAAAACATTGGCTTAACTTTGGTCTTTTCGTACTATTTCCATGCAACTTTTGCTAGTGTCCACTCTATACTGTCTACGTCTGTCTCTTGGCATAGCCTTTGTTTAAGAGTACAGCCATTGCACCTATCTCTAAAAGACCTCTTTTTATCCTGCAGTCCATCAGGGACACCTGAAGCACCACTGAAAATGTGACTCAAAGGATGTTAGGGCAATTGCTGAGCTTCCCTTAAGAAAACCAGCGGGATCTGTCCTTGCAGGGTACTAGTGCTGACCATGTGAAATGAAATAATGCCATGGGCCCCTAAAGTGAGGTGAACCTAGTCTTGACCTACTTGGTACATGGGATCACTGTAAGACCATATTAAGAAAGAGGGGTGATAGAAATGGATAGGACTTCAGTTCCAGAAGGGAAAGAAAGTGTTAAGGCCAGAAATAGCAAGCATGCAGTAAAAATGTGTGAAATTCTGTACCTTCTAGATTCTGGAACAGATGCCAGGGTTGGATTATCCAAATTCCTCTTTATGGGATGATCATGCACAGCAGAGATAGTCTAGTGTAACTTTGTTATCTTCAAGGCCAGAGATCTGTGTGGTGAATCTAAGAGACCAAACCTGCTGCCAAATTCTTCATGAGCTGGTATACTCCTACACTGAAGAATTTCTTTTTTCTTCAGTCTGCTTTTGCAAACAACAATGGGGAGCCATTAACCCTGTAATGGAGAGAGTTGAGGAGCTGTCCCAGGATTTGTCCCAGTACTCTGTGCTATCCCTTGGAATATGCTGGGAGATAGGCTGGTCTTATGGTTCAAAAAATAGCTTGGGGCTATGATGCTTTCCCTTCTGATCTGACCTTCTCTGGCTTTCTCACCAGACCTACCTGTGTATGGGACAAGGACTGGGACTGTGTATGGGTAAGGTGCAAGGACAGCCCCTCAAGAGATGGTCCTGGAGACAGAAATCAACAAACTGCCTTCTTAGTTATTACTGCATTTACTGGGGTGACTGCACTGGTCAGACATACTCTTGCCAAGAGTTCTTTTTTCTTCCCAGTGTTTGATGACATTAGGTGAAACTGCAGAGAGGGGTGTCTGAGAGAGATGGGAGATGGAAAAGCTCCACTGCCTGTCAGGTCAGAGGAACTGAGCAGGACCAAAAGGAGGCTTGCACAAAACAGCTTTTGTTTGTAAGGTCCATGTGAGAGAAGCGTGTGTCAGTGCCACACATGGGTCCACTGGTCTGAGTCACCTGCACAAGCAGTGTGATGCTTCCAGGGACGTCATGCCTGGGAAGCCTGTACTGAGTTATTTTCAGTCTTGACTGAGAGTAAGACCAAACAAAAGGAGGATGCTGGATATCAGGATCGTACTGCATGTGTCAGGGCTTCCTGAGCAAGTTTCTGGTGGTGCCAATATGTGGCTGTACAGAACTGGAAAGAAGTACATGGTTGTTGGAGCCATGTTGGAAGTGGCACTGCACAGTGAAATAAGGCACTTCTGTATCACGTTGGAGAATAACTTAAATAAACCAGAGTTAAAACTGGGATAGCTTAATTCTTCTGTCATATTAATGAGGTTTAATGTTGTCATTAGGATGTAAAGCTTTCACGGAAAGCTATATGGAACAGAGATGTGTTTCAGTGGCACGTATGGAGAAGTCCTGCCCCTGTGATCACCGAACAGTCATGGTTGTGCTAGTTTCACTAAGACAAGAATTTCATTTAGTGCATTTCTAGGCAATAGTATAACACCAACAATAATGCGAACATGTGCCTTTGGGCAGGCTAATGTGTAAGTTTTCACTTGTATCCTAAGCTGGGATCAGGGGAAAAAAAAAAAAAAAAAAAAGTAACATAAACAGTGAAAGCTTTTGCTTTCTCACATGTACAGCAGGGTGAGTGGAACTGTAAATTGATCTGCTTACACCTGAGAGAGTAGAAACACAGGAGATGGGAATAGATGGTGGAGATCCTACTGATTAATTCCACATACCACTCTGCTAGCCATAGGCACACAGAGCATGAGATTTGAGTCATACACCTGGCAGAGTCCCTTCACATCCTCCAAGGTAACTGGTTCAATTCATGTTGGGCCCACTGAGTCTCCCCACCTGTATCTTGCTCAAGGAGAGGAGCTAAAGCCTGAACCAGCATAGGCTCCATCAGTGCTGCAGTGGCAAGGCAGAGTTCATCTGGCCTTGGGTCCATACAGCTGCTTTGCAGCCTGGGGCCTCTCTGTGTAAGTGCACTTGATGAGGCACAAACGCAAGATCCTTCTTGAGTTCCATGCCTCCTGAGAGCCACTGTAATCAGAGTTGACTGAAACAGAAAAGAAACATAAAATAGACTTTTGGCTCCAAAATCATTAAATCTCCCTTTTATTCTGGGTTGGATCAGAGTTGGAATTCTACTCAGAGACTGTGTAGGAGAAGGACACATCACAGGTCTCTTTCTGATGGTACTGTTCATGTCTGTCAATGTTTGAACATTGTATGCAGTGAACTGCTGAAACTCTGCCTGTCCCCTGGACATTGCTGCATGTGAATCGAGTGCAGTCACTTCAGACCTGTCCCCCACTGTGTCAGAAGGCCTTTCCTGGATAGAGATTAGCTTCCATGGGGTAAATAAATCAATTACACACAGTTTTTCTTGTTCTTTTGTATTTCTTCCTTTGAAAGCAATGCAAAGAAACAAACAAACAATTAGTACATTGCATGCCTGGTTTGCTTTAGGGAATGTGGGAAGGTGAAGTGGAGCTCTCTGGATGTGAGCCAGGAGGAGGCTGTTGGGTTCATAGCTACAGCCCTCTACGGCTGCAACTGGCAATCTTTGGCCATACAACTAATCTCTCTGCCTTATTCAGCATTCCTGGTTGAAGGGACCAGATGGGGTTGATGCCTCCTTTGGGATTAATTTTTCACATGAAGCAGCTGCTGTAAATCCCAAGCTGCCAAGGAACCACCAGAGTTATTTGTAAGAGGGAAGTAGTTCAGGTGATGCAATGCAGTGCAAACATTTACTTGCACTTGACCCTCACTTCTTTCTTTTCCTTGCCCACTGAACCTGCATGGAGGCTTGCAGCTGAGTTGGTGATGAGATGTACAGCTGAGGTGGCACTTGAACCCTGAGAGCAGTTCTGTGTGTGCCTGGAGAGCAGGTGACAGCATGATGCTCATCTCCTGCTGTTCCTAATGATCTGAATCACTCCTAGTAATCTGGATCCTAGTGATCCTGTATCGGGATGATACAGATTCAGATAACATCTAGATCAGTAATGTATACATTGCTAATTACATGCATTATTAGTGTGTAATCAGCATACTGATAAATTTACTTCAGCATGCTACTCCTATATGCAACATGGCTCTGCGGTGTTTCTTCTTGAAAGTGTCTGAAGGTGATGGTGCTCCTGTAAATTGAACTGGGGCAGCACCTCCATAACCAGTGCTTTGACCCACCAGTATATCCACATGAAAGTAAATGAGTGCCAGATGCATGCCTTTCTTTCTCAGACACTTGATTATTTTATGCTTTGCATTTTACTGCTTAACAAAGTCATTTTCTTGGACAGGTCTATGTGCTCATGGGACAGCAAATACAAAGGGGTTTCATTTCTCTCCCAGAGAATGTTCTGTGTATGACCTCCAAGGAAAGGTTGCTTCATGTTCTGGATGAAACTAGGACAGATGGGAGAAATGGACTGAAAGTCTTTGGGTGTATTGCAATCTCTAGAATGCCAAACCACATAGTCCCTTTCCAGATGTGTGTCTGGTTAGACTTTACATTATCTAGATATTGACTTAACAGGTTGGGTTTTTTTCTTCTTTTCTCAGCAGAAACCCAGAAAGGCAACTCCTCAGACAGGAGAAGATACCGTGAATGGCCATCTTCCCCCCGGCTGGCAGAGCTATATGTCTCCCCAGGGCCGAAGGTACTATGTGAACACCTTCACAAATGGTAAGTGAGGGTGGGGGCTCCAGTAGAAGTGTCACTCTAGCGGTACAGAGTCTCTCAAGTTGATTTTGATGACAAGGTAGGCCCAGAGTCAAAGGAATTATTATGACACTGTGAAAGAAAATAATAAGAAGATTTAGTCTCCTGATCCTCTGCTATCTTAATTCTGACCATTAGAAGGCATCTGAAGCTTTCACGAAAGACAGAGAATGTAAAGTTGTCCTGGGTTAAGCAGAGAAAGAGTTAA